>NC_053024.1:39930280-39957026 GCF_003073215.2 Triticum urartu
CCTGGAGCACACCATTACCATTGTACTTAGATCCAGACAACGGTACGTTCGACGTTCGGACACACCATTACTCTGTGGTGTTCCGGGTGGCATGAGTTGCGAAACTATTCCGCATTGTTTCAAATGTACACCAAACTCGTAACTCAAATATTCTCCTCCACGATCAGATCGTAGAAACTTTATTTTCTTGTTACGATGATTTTCAACTTCACTCTGAAATTCTTTGAACTTTTCAAACGTTTCAGACTTATGTTTCATTAAGTAGATATACCCATATCTGCTTAAGTCATCTGTGAAGGTGAGAAAATAACGATATCCGCCACGAGCCTCAATATTCATCGGACCACATACATCTGTATGTATGATTTCCAACAAATCTGTTGCTCTCTCCATAGTACCGGAGAACGGTGTTTTTGTCATCTTACCCATAAGGCAGTCAGTAATGCAAGTAGGCACGGTTCGCAAGTACCAAGTGATTCATAATCAAGTGGTTCCAAAAGTCCATCAGTATGGAGTTTCTTCATGCGCTTTACACCGATATGACCCAAACGGCAGTGCCACAAATAAGTTGCACTATCATTATCAACTCTGCATCTTTTGGCTTCAACATTATGAATATGTGTGTCACTACTATCGAGATTCAATAAGAATAGACCACTCTTCAAGGGTGCATGACCATAAAAGATATTACTCATATAAATAGAACAACCATTATTCTCTGATTTAAATGAATAACCGTCTCAGCATCAAACAAGATCCAGATATAATGTTCATGCTTAACGCTGGCACCAAATAACAATTATTTAGGTCTAATACTAATCCCGAAGGTAGATGTAGAGGTAGCGTGCTGACGATCACTCGACTTTGGAACCGTTCCACACGCGCTCATCGTCACTGTCTAGACCAGTTCTTCCACTGCTGCAGTAAGTCATGTTTATCCTCCTTCTATCCCTGATGCGTCCGCGTTCCAATTCGCCCTGTTCGACCCGTCACCTACATATGATTCACATCCTTAGCCAATCTTCACTTAATCCGAGTGGCCCGTGGTTCAGAGTTGCCAATTAATGTTAATGGCAACAGAGTAACGCACTCATAGCCAATCCAGACCAAACTGTGACCGCGCCCACCGCCGACCCAAGTTGAGTGCAATTGCCACATATTTTCCATTAATAGCGTACATAGCCACCGACACGATAATCGGTGTCCTGATCACAAACCATCTAAGTACAGTAAGAGGCCCATGGATACTATCATGGTTCATAGCTAGTTCCTTGTGTGTAAGTGCCACATCTTCTATTCAGTCCATTCATCCCACCATCTAATTACCACACTGGCAATGCGCCCAAAGGAGTGCTTTGGGCCGGCCTACCAGTTTTCCCGGGCGCATCCTCGCACTAGCGTCCGCTCTCGCGTAGAAGCGAGCATACAGTATTTTCTAGCCTTGTAGGTAACGAACGTTGAGAGGTTGTACGTCTCTTGATAGGTAGCACTTTGCCTTGCCTTCGTCTTTTTGAGTATCCCCTCAACTTTCTCTCTGCACATATCATTTTACTAACCTTGAACCCATAAAGGTCGTTGACCTCAGCACTTGATGCTAGCCTTCTTGATTTCCCTACCTCCGCGCTCTATTTCAGCATTGCGAAGAGAGAAACCGAGAGATACCTACCGCCTCTTAATTCATCCCTTGCAGGCTATCCTCAATGAAGTTCTGATCGAAACACACAACACATCGATCAAATGGTGGGTCAAATTGTTAAATCCGAAGAACTCTGTCCCCAAAAAAAGGACGCAACACTGGAAGATTAACTCCCCAATTGAATCAAGTGATTATTATACCTCAGACATTTTGAGTATATGCTCACTGACAGAACTGTTCTCCTCCATCTTGCAGCTATAGAACTTATTGGAGACTTCATATCTCTCAATCCGGGCATTTGCTTGAAATATTAACTTCAACTCCTGGAACATCTCATATGCTCCATGACGTTCAAAACGTCGTTGAAGTCCCGATTCTAAGCCGTAAAGCATGGCACACTGAACTATCGAGTAGTCATCAGCTTTGCTCTGCCAGACGTTCATAACATCTGGTGTTGCTCCAGCAGCAGGCCTGGCACCCAGCGGTGCTTCTAGGACGTAATTCTTCTGTGCAGCAATGAGGATAATCCTCAAGTTACGGACCCAGTCCGTGTAATTGCTACCATCATCTTTCAACTTTGCTTTCTCAAGGAACGCATTAAAATTCAACGGAACAACAGCACGAGCCATCTATCTACAATCAACATAAACAAGCAAGATACTATCAGGGACTAAGTTCATGATAAATTTAAGTTCAATTAATCATATTATAAAGAACTCCCACTTAGATAGACATCCCTCTAATCCTCTAAGTGATCACGTGATCCAAATCAACTAAACCATGTCCGATCATCACGTGAGATGGAGTAGTTTCATCGGTGAACATCATTATGTTGATCATATCTACTATATGATTCACGCTCGACCTTTCGGTCTCCGTGTTCCGAGGCCATATCTGTATATGCTTGGCTCGTCAAGTATAACCTGAGTATTCCGCGTGTGCAACTGTTTTGCACCTGAGTTGCTGAGCCTCCCGACCTCAATATCACGCGGTGTCGCGCAGACGTAAGAGACTCTCTGTCACCCAGGTGCAGAGCATCGCCCGGAGACAGTTCTGATAAGTGTCATGTAGAGAGTACCAGCTTATGCACCAGCCGTCAAATCAAAGCAGATAAGATGCATAAGATAAACATCATCATGCCTCATATAACCTAGAATATGATACGGATCTGGCACAGCGTGCTTGCGTGATTCATATTGCATCTTCGAAGACCACCAGCTCTAAACCGTGCGTTGATCACCATCCGAGTCGTCGCCGTCCGGCTTGTATGTCTGCGACAGCCTGATACATCGATAGCACGTGGGGGAAATATGCCCTAGAGGCAATAATAAAAGGATTATTATTATATTTCCTTGTTCATGATAATTGTCTTTTATTCATGCTATAATTGTGTTATCCAGAAATCGTAATACATGTGTGAATACATAGACACCAACATGTCCCTAGTAAGCCACTAGTTGACTAGCTCGTTGATCAACAGATAGTCATGGTTTCCTGACTATGGACATTGGATGTCATTGATAACGAGATCACATCATTAGGAGAATGATGTGATGGACAAGACCCAATCCTAAACATAGCACAAGATCGTATAGTTCGTTTGCTAGAGTTTTTCCAATGTCAAGTATCTTTTCCTTAGACCATGAGATCGTGTAACTCCCGGATACCGTAGGAGTGCTTTGGGTGTACCAAACGTCACAACGTAACTGGGTGACTATAAAGGTATACTACGGGTATCTCCGAAAGTGTCTGTTGGGTTGACACGGATCAAGACTGGGATTTGTCACTCCGTATGACGGAGAGGTATCTCTGGGCCCACTCGGTAATGCATCATCATAATGAGCTCAAAGTGACCAAGTGTCTGGTCATGGGATCATGCATTACGGTACGAGTAAAGTGACTTGCCGGTAACGAGATTGAACGAGGTATTGGGATACCGACGATCGAATCTCGGGCAAGTAACGTACCGATTGACAAAGGGAATTGTATACGGGGTTGCTTGAATCCTCGACATCGTGGTTCATCCGATGAGATCATCGAGGAGCATGTGGGAGCCAACATGGGTATCCAGATCCCGCTGTTGGTTATTGACCGGAGAGCCATCTCGGTCATGTCTACATGTCTCCCGAACCCGTAGGGTCTACACACTTAAGGTTCGGTGACGCTAGGGTTGTAGAGATAGTTATATGCAGTAACCCGAAAGTTGTTCGGAGTCCCGGATGAGATCCCGGACGTCACGAGGAGTTCCGAATGGTCCGGAGGTAAAGAATTATATATAGGAAGTGCTATTTCGGCCATCGGGACAAGTTTCGGGGTCACCGGTATTGTACCGGGACCACCGGAAGGGTCTCGGGCCACCGGGTGGGCCACCTGCCCCGGGCCACATGGGCTGTAGGGGGCCTTGGCCTGGGCCAAGGGCACCAGCCCCAAGAGGCCCATGGAGAAAAGGGAGGAGGAAGGGGGGCCTAGTGGGGACCCTGGTGCGCCCCTTCAGTTAGGCTGCTCGCGCCTGCCACCTGGTTGGGAAACACCAGGCCGCCGAGGGGCCACTTGCCTTGCGCGGAGTGACCACTCCAACCCCGTCGACCTCGCCGTGGTCCGTTTAGCGCCTCGCCGACCCCACATATGAGGGCAAACAAAAAAAATCTTGGAAGGCCCATTTATACTAGCCCCGATTGGGAGATAGGACACATCTCCAGGGTCGAGCAAGCCCTCATATACCCGCCTGCGGAAGAGTGCGGTACGGGCTCCTATAATAGTTGAGAAGGGAGGGGGGCAGCCGCAACCCTTGAGTCTTGGCGCCTCCCTCTCCCCTGCTACACCTCTCCCTCTCGTAAGTAACGGCGAAGCCGCTGCGGCTGACCCAGCTTGGCGAAGCCCTGCCGGAGTACTGCTCCCACCACGCCGTCGTGCTGCTGGAGCCATCTTCATCAACCTCTCCTTCCCCCTTGCTGGATCAAGAAGGAGGAGACGTCACGCTGACCGTACGTGTGTTGAACGCGGAGGTGCCGTCCGTTCGGCGCTAGGATCTCCGGTGATTTGGATCACGTCGAGTACGACTTCCTCATCCCCGTTCTTTGAACGCTTCCGCGCGTGATCTACAAAGGTATGTAGATGCAATCCGATCACTCGTTGCTAGATGAACTCATAGATGGATCTTGGTGAAACCGTAGAATTTTTTGTTTTCTGCAACGTTCCCCAACAGTGGCTCATGAGACGTGCTCATGATGATCTCTGGAGGAACACAATTTGTTGTGGGCGTATGTTTTCCTGCAATGATATATATCCCACAACAGCAGTTGTCGTCTGTGCGCTGTAATTGCCCCTCCAACGACCTCAATCCAGCATTAATTATACCACCATGAAAACCATCCCCCAATTGGTCAGGGGGCTCTATGATAAAGTAAAGGCACTACAAGCACGCATAGCGACCGAGCCATTATATGGCTCCTGCCGCTGCTGCAATTTTACACATTTATCACCACTCACCAAATTACCGCATCACCTCTGAACCATAAAGCACATCATGCCAGCCACGCCATTGAAACGCACACACACTTATAGAGAGATTATAAGTTTTAACGTGGCTTGCTACGGTGGATGCCGGACGTGTTCATAGCAACCAACCAATTCTTACCGTACGCATGCAAACCACAATGATAGTTGTCAAGTTGGTGCTGTTTTAACCATATATACGCACCAGAGCGTACTCAAGGACATATGAACACTGATTTATGCGGTCAGGTGAAGGTGCCGAACACCGGTTCAAAGCTAAAGTTAGGAGAAACTCTGCACCACCGTGGAATGATAATTGGAGGTAGCCACCACTTAGGACACTGGCGTAGCGCACACTAGCCACACTGGAAAGTCACCCGCTAGTTTGTCCAAAGCAACTAGTGAACCGCGTAAGCGTACGCGTAATGTCGGTCCGGGCCGCTTCAGTCCAACAATACCGCCGAACCAAAGTATGACATGCTGGTAAGCAGTATGACTTATATCGCCCACAACTCACTTGTGTTCTACTCGTGCATATAACATCAACACATAAAACCTAGGCTCGGATGCCACTGTTGGGGAACGTAGTAATTTCAAAAAAATTCCTACGCACACGCAAGATCATGGTGATGCATAGCAACGAGAGGGGAGAGTGTGATCTATGTACCCTTGTAGCACGGAAGCGTTAGCACAATTTGATGTAGTCGTACGTCTTCACGGCCCGACCGATCAAGCACCGAAACTACGGTCAGCAAGCACACGTTCAGCTCGATGAGTCCTCTCGGACTCCGATCCGATCAAGGCTATCCAGAATACTATCTCCTCTTGATGGCAGCCTTCGCGCGAGTTGATATATCATAAGCATTGACACGGTCAGTGCGGGTCTTATCCTAAATCCAAGACCAGATCCCATCTTGCAGGACTCCTGATTGATCGACCAGCAAACGTGTCCGGCAGAGTTCTGCGTGCTAAGCGACAAAGACGGCGTGGTGACGAATACTTATATGTTTCTACCTACCCCAAATACTATCCGTACCTGACGCAGGCTCGTGCCCACATTCGAGGGCTCGCCTAAGCACCTCGAGCGAGAGTATATCATGCGACCCTGCACTTATCGGCGTGTAGGGGGCACCGCACACGGCGATAAAGACAAAACGATCACAGGAATTCGTGGATCTATACTTTGAGTTCCATGGCCAGCCCACCAGGGGTTTCGACGAACCCATCCACCAGTAAGACCTAATCGGGTATTAGCTATAGGGAGAAGGAGGCCGAAGTCCTCGTTTTTAAAATGGCACGCTCATAGGCGCTTGCCAAACGCCATTGAGATGTGCTCAGCTCGATCTCCTAGGTAGAAAGTCAGGCGATAGCTGGAAGAGACAGTGATCGGCAGGAGTGAGGGCGACAGTGTATGAAGGAAGAAGAGACCGGGTGGTCCGCCCCCCTCTCCTAGTTCCAATCAAACCAGGGGGAGGAGGCGGCGCGGCCCCACCCTGGTTGCCTCCCCTCGCCATTCTCTCCAGCTAAAGGCCATGGCCCATTAACTCCCA
The DNA here is from genome assembly GCF_003073215.2 of Triticum urartu. NCBI lineage: Eukaryota > Viridiplantae > Streptophyta > Magnoliopsida > Poales > Poaceae > Triticum > Triticum urartu. The sequence continues at coordinate 39,936,962 of NC_053024.1, forward strand.
GGGATGGGTCTTTCGGTATAAACTGCCCTCGGCACTCTCTGATATTTTTCACGTGCCCGAACATCCAAGGACCCGATATCTATCCCCCTACTGCAGCGAATCCCAATCCCACATATATAGCCGGTTCGACTACAAGTATATCTATACTTCCCATGCTGAACCATTTCTTTACGAGAGTAGCTCCCGTTATGTCCCGTGATCACCACCTCATGGGACTCCGAACAACTTCGGTAACATACCTAATAAGCTGCATTAAATCTCTATGACAAGAGCTGCTGTCGACTTACTCTTCATCACAGAAAACCATTAAGCTGTTAAGCAAGGAGCCCACTCACCACGCGGTAGCAGTAGACAGAAGGTATGATTCTTGAATTGCTGGGGAGCCGAGAGAAAGATAAATAACTCATCCGAATAGTCTCCCGGATTACCAATCCATCGACCAAAGCATGAGATTCGCACACATTAATAAGACCCAACGAGTATTCAAGTATCTTTAACGAAGATCTTCAATCGAGGAATCAGCTCCTAGCTGCCGATCATAAATATGTTTTATCAATATAGCTCGTAGGAGATTTGATTGATTTCAAATGGCCATCACTCTCGCGAGTTATAGATCATAGCATACTTAGTTTCTCTTCTTCGGTCTTGTCATCGAGGTAATTGGTCTTTTGTGAGCACTATCATTGCCCCGACAAGATTAGGCGATACCCTCTAGTCTTTCTCCACACTGAATATCTACGTTAATCATATATAGTTCACATCTCTGTCAATATTCACTCAATTTTGAGAAATTCACACTTTAGGAATATCTTTATACATCGTTTTCGCGGCTTATAACACTAAGATTATTAGAGCGAGAGCCCACTTTATGCACTAACAGCCTTCGCCATCAATTGAGATTGCTAGTCTTTTGCAGATAGATTTTATTTGTGCGAGAGAGAGTAGTAGAGGATGTTGGGCTCTTCATGAGACGATTATAGCGCCTAATGAGCGCGACTTATAGTTCCAGCATTTCATCTGCATCCGCACTTATGAGGTATGGTGTGACATAGTACTCTGGTAGATCTCGCCGCCAATATAACGTCAAACAACTCCTTTGAAAGTGATTGTCATCATTACACCAACAATTAGCGGGCGGAGGAGCACTATCCCGAAATTAGTAAACATGTGGAGCTCCTTTATAACTCCACCATGGTTGCTTTGGTAATTGATGACATCCATGATTGACGGATTAGTATGTACTGTGTCCTGGTAGCACTATTAGAAAGTGTTATGTCCTTGGCGCGGTATAAGTCGCGCAGATTATTTGCTATAATCTACATAGTCACCAATGAGTCGAGAAGTTCGTATATAGTTTCAAAAGTTAAGTTCATATAAGAAATGGCAATTAGGCGAATTTCAGAACTCACACGATCCTAAGTCCGAGTGCGAACTAATATGCCAAAAGATGGGTGCATGTCCAAATCAGTGAAAATCGAGCGAGATCATCTCTATTGCGAATATGAGACTCCACGTTATTAAATGCAAAAATAGAGCAAATCTGTGTGAACCATTTCTGAGTAGCGTGAGCCGAAACTTAAATAAGACCTCATACCCTACTAAATGATTAAACGAAGAGATGGAATAAGAATCTAACAAGAGCTCATATGCTTCCAATGGAAAAACGTAACTAATAATGTTGTCTATTAATGTTGATCCCGTACAAAGTTCAAATATATCTCACCGGATAACACACAATTCTCTAATGTAATAATAAAACGATAACATGAATTAAACCCAGAGCGGAGAATAATAAAATTAAGATAACATTAATTTAAGCCTCCTTCAGCAGTATGTAACCTTCGAATAAAAATATTAGCGACCTAATATCTTTGCCTGTGTGTACTAGTAGCACAAACACATATCATCACGGAAGTGTATTTTTGTAGTGCACCGGTGTTCCCGTCTCTTTAATGCTAAATGAGTTGTGAGGGATGTGCGTCACTCAAGTGACGGGTGTGGAGGTAACTTCACCAGGTCGGCGCCCGTTCAAGGCTCGTGGCATGCCAGGTCAGTGACAATCTACTGACATTTTGTAGGCAAGTTTCAAACGGCCAGACCGCCCGGTAGGGAGATCGGCTCCGTTATAATTCATTGTGTGTGACCAACTGTTGGACATAAAAGAGGTAGGGCCCCAAGGGCAGTTTTGACCCCTCACTCACTATATCTGTGCACGTCACGGAGAGCCAATCTGCCGACGCGCACTCTCCTCCCATGACTAACCGCCCCAAACTCCAAAAAGTCAGAGAAATTGCCATACATGGCACCGCTCAACCAGAGCAATCATTGATAAGTGCTAATCGAAGCCCTCACACCTCAGGATTAATGTTCCAGCCAGGCAGAATGCTCAATCCCTCTTCAGAGATGACGCGTTGCGGAATTTGATTTACAACTCCTAGGTGTCCTCAACAGGAGTGGTAATAGAGACTACATCAAAGAGCTCAAGAGATAACCCAGATACCATAACCATGACAACGGGCGGCGGCTCTCGAAGTGAGAGCTTAATCGTATCATTCCCAAAAGAGAAGCTCAAAAACCTTTGCCATCCCTAAGGCATCATTATTTATTGGTTCTCTTGTTATCTTCGCTTGTGAGATTTAGAACCTGTGGTTATCCTCATGACAGCTCTAGTATCAAAAAGCGCGTTCCTATGCATCTTCTGTGATTTCGGTGTTGGAGTTTTAACGCCTGTCTACTTGGAAGGGTCTTCACCATTTATTTTCGGTAAGTTCTCAATTCTATTTCTGTAATTTCTATAAAGATTGGTTACCCTGTACTTTAGCTTTCAAAAACTTGTTTCATCAAATCGGAGTTCGCTGCCAAAGAGTTGGTGCCATTTTATTTAACCCGGTCTTCTCACGACTCTCCTACCTTACTGCGTGCCCGGCCTTGACCCCGAGTGCCGGGTCCCAAAAGCCCTCCGAGAGACACCTCTCTGACCGATGCGGGTGCCCCAGGGTCCTCGACCCCCCCCAAGACCATCGGCTACTCCTCACCTCTATCCAACCTTCAAGGTCGGTGGATGCCTCTGTCACAGAGGAGGACATCAAGAAGCTAAGGGAAGCCAGGTATCTCGCCGAAATCTCGCACAGGCTGCCTGCTCAAGGGCAGGTCATCCCCACTCCCGAACCCAACGAGAGTGTCGTATTTGTTTCCCACTTCCTCCGAGGGCTAGGCTTTAGTCTTGATCCCTTTGTTAGAGGGCTTATGTTCTATTACGGGCTCGATTTCCATGATCTAGCTCCAGATTCCATCCTTCACATCTCGTCGTTTATCGTCGTGTGTGAGGCCTTCCTCCGCATCACCCCACACTTCGGCTTATGGCTCAAGACCTTCAATGTGAAGCCGAAGATGATCGATGGGCGACACGCAGAATGCGGAGGTGCCATAATAAGCAAAGTAATGCTCCATGGCCAAAGGGTTCCTTCCCGAGGCGGCCACTATCGTGCTCAGAGGTGTTTCTGGCTGATTGATGACAACTTTGGATGCTACACTTGTGCGGACCCCGGTTCCTTGACATCCCACGACAGCCGGTTGGCACCCCCGAAGCCTCACCCCGGACTGCACAGTCGGTCCTGCCCCTTGCCCCGCCCTGTGCTCGTTCTAGCCCCTGTATGTCCGGTCCCTGTTTTACCCGGGTCCCACCGGGTCGTTCGGCTTTTCTCCGTCACCTTGAAATCCCGGACGGCGCTCATTCATGGCGCCTGCAATGCACCGAGGTGGCTGGCTGATTCGTGAGCGAATGCGCCATATTTGCAGTTAGGTGAGTGAATACCCCCTCTTGCCACCCCCACCAGACCACTCTGCAGAGCTCTGTCTACCACAGACCTCGATAAATCTAAATCTCTCTGAAGAGACCTGTATCGATGTTCATGTGCAGTTTGCTAACTCTCTAGTACATACGCCGTCAATCCGGCACTATATGCTTCAAATTGCCTTAAGTTTGGGGGGGTGGGAAGAGTAGGAAATTGCTAGGAGACCCCTGAGCATGCCACCGCAAAATACCCTACTTCTCGTCGCATCACGTGATCGGTCCAAAAGCTCACTTGTGAGGAAGTCTTCAAAAGCCTCGGGGAAGATTCTTATCGCTTTCCTTTTGTTCTCCTCTCATGTTTGCCCGCAACCTCACCTACAGACAATCTCTCCGGTCAAGTCGTACGCTTTGCGCGACAGGGGAAGTATGTGTGAGTGAGTTCGTTACTCTGGACACCTGGATCACGTAGAATAGCCCTTGCCAAGTAAAACTGGACACCACCGCATAGTCAGAGGATTCGCGCTTGAAAGCTTCGTCCCAATTCGTCCAGGTGATACCCACGAATAAGTAATTGGACTAAGTGCTCTGAGAAACAGTTACAAGCCGAAGCTATTCATCTTTGTCCATAAGGGACTAGCATGGTTTACCCCTGAAAAACTTAGCGTAGTCTTGCGCCAGGCTAGCGGATTGCAATGAAAGGGTGCCGAAGGACTCGATCAGGATTGGGTTCTTGCCCCGTGCCTTCCGACCTCAACTCTTCTAACATGTGTGCCACAAGCGCAACGGCAGCATCGGGCTTCATCGCGAGAGTAGGTTGAGATCCTAGCTACTAGCCAGATGCTTGACCGCGGCACAGCTAATTTACCGCACCGGGTATACGGTGCACCATCCAGGCGACGACTACAACGAGGATGAAGTGAGTGCAAGAACGCCGAGAAAAGTGCTACGGAGCGTTCTGCGAATGCATTGACTCATTTCACAAGGCGCCGGCCCCGCGGAATTAAAGGGCTCGGTCTACGAAGCGACAATAAATCTGTGTGGAGTAGAGGGTATCATCTGAGAATAGTACCTCCCTCCAAGCGAAAGAGAAGAGGCACCTGAGCTCTAAGAAACTTTGAGCACAATCCCAGTTATCAGATGCGTAGTGAGATAGAACGCTTTCACCAGAGGTACCCCATCACGAAACAACCAGTGAAGGATCTAGCCTTACTGACTAATTATCAGATTTCCCCTGTCATGATACAGTGCCATCATTTAACGCAATGGATATCACCACTCGCCCACAAAGAGAGATCTGGATATGTAAGGTCCGAGCACACAGAAACCCTACTTCAAATATCATTGGTAAATGAGTATACAATCACTATCAAGCTCCTATCCAAATCTTCGCCAACCTATGTAAGCTCTAAGACCAGACGAAACCTATCCAAGAGGACGCTGTTGTATATCCATCTTGTAGATTATGATTGGCGATTCTATAGCCCTTTCGACAAGATGCTTCTGAAGCTTCAGGAGGACAATGAGCTCTTGCTCCAAAGTGAGGATTAGATAAGGAGGAGGAGCATAACACGCATTCCACTGCGCGCGTGGTCTCAGCCACCTACCATCAGATGTAGCGACGACAGACCTACCGCAGGGGTCTCTGTCTAACAGAACGGATTTAGCATCTCAATGAAATCTAATCCAGCCTGCTCATATGACGTGGAGAGCCGTATTAACGTTCTCTTTCCTCGGCCCTCCCTCACTCACTCCAAAGATATGTCCCTCAAAGGCGAAGTACTCGGAGACTCACTAACCAAATGGGACAACACCGATAAAGAGTCAGCAACGGACGAACTCCGGGCAGGAAGTGCGTATGACCCTTGGTGTACCAAAAAACGTCGCAATGTAACTGCGAGGCTGGAAACGCACATGATAGGGAATCTTACTCTGGAGACAAAGCACGGGTATCTCCGGAGGGTGCTATCTCCGTTGAAAGGCGTCGAGTCACGGTAGTATCATATGTAACGAGGATATTACATTGTCACTCCTGTATTGGAGGGGATTAAAGTACAGAGGAGGCCACTCGCTAATTCCGCCGAAAAGTGGGGTTTAGCAGCATGAAAGCTTTTAACAGACCAAACAAGCATAACCTTAGACGAAGAAGTCTAGAAGAGGAGAACCTGCAAAAGTAAGATATATATAAATGCAAAATATATAGGGATATATTATTGAAATTGTACGACCGACGAGTAGCAGATCTTGTCGGTAAACCGAGACCTGAACTAGGTATGGAGAGACACAGCGGCACTAGTATGTCCGCGACCTACCTTAAGGCATACATACCGCAGGAGATCCTAAGACAGGAGACCCCTAAACTTACAGGATTGTCACTAGCTCTGATCAGCGTCCAGGAGCAGGCAAAGGCTAATAGCGATTGCATGAGTCTAGGTAACTTGAGCATGTAATGCATCTCACATGTCCGAGTAGAATATGTGGGGACGCATACAAAGGAGTGCCGCTAAGGCTGCCGCAAACCTGGTGCACGGCTTAATGCCAGTAATGCTGGACAGGTGCGCAAAAGGGCTGTCTCCGGGTCTAGAGTCTGACAATAAGTCTCGAGCAACCCAGATGCCTGCCACGAGGGCAGTGCTGGGACGAGAGCGGCAGACACTTAACGCATGTCGATCGAAGCGGATTAAATAGGTAATGTCTGATGCCCTCCACCTTATGGTCGCTGGTAGCCCGTCCAACAGATATGTATATGTGAGTGTAGCAGGATGACTCCCAAGATATCTGAGAATACCACATCCAGGCTTATCGAATCACGGCAGAGATGAACGCTAGCCCCGGGTCGAAGGTGAAAAGACGATATATTGGACGAAAGGGTAATTGCGCGTGGAAGACTCTCCTTCCTGACGGACTTTGTTACCAGGAACGTGTGTACGCCCGAGCCAAGGAACAAAGCCAGGAGGAAGGATTGGCACGGTACAGACCGAGCACGCGTGTTACGAGAGCGGCCTCCCCAAGGATGATGAGGTGAGAGCGAGCGCGCCGCAGAGACGAGGCGCGTGCATATGTCCGCGCTAGAGAGCGCCAGATAAAGAGAGAGAAATAAAGCCCCCTCACTGATCGGCCTTTGACGATTCACGAAACCAAGGCTGAAAGGATGGAAAAGCGCCGTGCGGCGCCCCAGCCTACGGTTCATACTCTGAACCTACTCGTGGAAAACGTATAAGGCGGAGAGCGAGACGTCGCGCGCACACGTGAAGGAAAGAACTCCCATCGAGCCAGGCACCCACAACGGAAACCACACCACATCGGTAGAACTAAAATGTGCCAACAGAGCGGCGAAGGAGCGACCCTTCCCATATGCCTTCCTAAAATAATACCGAGGAGAAAATGGATCAAACGAACGAGGGCGAAAAACGCCCCACATCACTTGTTGCGGATCGACATATGTGAATCGAACGCAATCCTCTAATAAGCCACCCGAAGTATAGCGCTGCCTCCCTCCCCGTCTACCTTTCTTCCTCTCCATAGCGGGCTTGCGAGCTCTGGCTCCCCTCTGGATCAAGGATGTAGTTGATCGTGTTGCAAACAACACGAAACCACTAACCGCAAATCGGAACTTGCAGACACGAACTGCCGTGTCGCGTGCCTGGGATCCAGAAGGACTCGAGCTACGACCGTATTGAGTTATTTTTTCAGAAAGATTACAGAAATAGCATTGCACGAATGTAGGGAAAAAGTATTATCGGGCTCCGACGAAGTCAGTGCCACTTTCAATGCGTGCGTGTGCCTGCGACTGTTGCGGAAAAGTTAAATGAAGTACGCGTCCAATAGGCCGAGTGGTGCCTGGAGCTCCATAGGTTTGTAACGGGCTGCTATGGAAGACGGCGTGTCAAAAGGATCTCGATCCTTGCGCCGGACGGATCAATGACCAAGGCCGAATAGTTATTTTGTTTGTAGGTAAGCATGACAGAATTCTGCGCGGGCGTAGGATGTGTTCCGCACATATCGAACACGGCTCATTAATCATCGCGAAAGACGTATCGACAGAGGTCAGCCTAACATCCGGAGCACAGCTGTTTCTAGAGAGGCTGCCGCCAAGCCGAATTGACAAGCGGTACATTGCACGACCGAATAGTTCTCAACTCCCACAGTACTAGGGGATGGTCCATTCAACTCCTAGAAGATGGAGTATTGGCACGCAGCGTAGGAATTTGTTCCCATGCCAAGCGCTCCAACACCAGCATCGTGAGGATCACAACGGCCTCTCCGAAGTGGTCTTCTTGGTGAGCATGGCGCCTCCAGCCAGGCCAGGTCTTGGCCGAGCACTATTTTGAGAGAAGTGCATAGATAGGCGCTCATTTAATAGAGGCTCAGTGCCGAAGAAGTAGTCATGTTCGAGTGACAATGTCATCCCAATTTTGTAAAAACAATCCGCATGCCCCTGCATATATTGAGCGACAGGGGTGTTTAACTTAGATATCTCCACCTGCGAGTAGCGAGTTCTATGACGCGCTGTGCTCCTTGCGGTGTTACGGCGTACTTACCCGAGGTCCCTTACCTTATGGCCATTTTACTTGGTGGGTAGCCATATTATGGCATGTAATATATCTGCTATCACTCCGTTGTTTAATCTTGCCGTAGCAATAAGCTTGCTAAACGTTGTTTATAAGGTTTAGTGTCATATTGGAAACAAATGTAAATATCACCTGAAAGCCTAGGCTATTATTTCCCGTACGGCTTCAGCCTTGCTCTAGACCACGCAAATACATGTATTGGGTGAGTTGTTCAAAGAAGCAGTAAGCTCAATTCGACGTCACCCCTTCACCACTGCATTCCAACATCTTGGTCTGTTAAGCCGCAGGGCGATCATACCACGGATTTTCACCTATACATGTGGGTCATCAGACTCTTTTTCTGGCGGCTCGCCGAGATTCATCCGGGATGAAAACAAGTCGGTCTGGCTAAGTGGACTAATCTTTGGTAACAAGGAAAATTTATACTTAGCGTGCTGTGAAATTTATTGTCACTTGTTACTATGGAAGATAATCCTTTGAGGGGTTTGTTCGGGGTATCTTCACCTCAACCGGAAACACAAAGAGTTGCCTCTCAACCTACTGCACCTACTGAAAATATTGGTTATGAAATTCCTTCGGGTATGATAGAACAACTGCTAGCTAATCCTTATGCAGGAGACGAAACTAAACATCCTGATATGCATTTGATACATGTGGATGAAATTTGTGGATTGTTTAAGCTTGCAGGTTATCCGGAGATGAAGTTAAGAAGAAGGTTTTCCTTATTTGAAGGGAAAAGCATTGACATGATATAGGCTATGCGATGATATTGGATCTTGGAACTGGAATCGATTAAAATTGGAAATTTCACCAAAAGAATTTTATCCTATGCATCTAATTCGGCATGATCGGAATTATGTAAAGTTTTGGCCTCGTGAAGGAGAAAGTATCGCTCTAACTTGAGGGAGGCTTAAGTCAATGTTATATTCATGCCCCAACATGAGCTCTCAAGAGAAATTAGTATTCAGAATTTTTATACTCGGCTTTCTCGTGATGATCAATCTATGCTCGAATTCACTTCTTGTACTGGTTCTTTTATGAAGAAGACTACTTGAATTCGGGTGGATCTCTTAGAAATAATTAAACGCAACCCTGAAAATTGGGAACTCGACGAAGGTAAAGAGTCAGTATTAAGCTTGAGTTTGATTGTGTTAAATCTTTTATGCATACCGATGTCTTTTCACAAGTTTAACACTAAATATGGACTTGACTCTGAGATAGTAGCCTCTTTTTGTGAATCATTTGCTATTCATGTTGATCTCCCTAAGGAGAAGTGGTTTAAATATCATCCCCCTATTAAAGAACAAATTAAAGAACCAGTTAAAGCTAACGATGAAACTATTATTTATAATGTTGATCCAGTTGTGTCTACTGCTTATATTGAAAAACCACTTTCCATGTTAGGATAAAGGAACATGCTAAGGTATTCAACTAGTTCGCAAAAGTAATATTAAAGCACCTAAAGCACCCTGAACAAATTAAAGTGAAACCTAGTGTGCTATGGTTAAAGATCTCGGTAGAAAATATTGATGAACATGTTATTTATTATGTGTAAATGAGGCTGCTAGATTCGCCAAAGATACCCGCGAGTAAAGGATAAACATAGACCAGTAGTGGCATGCATGTTCTCAGTTAATGAAGATGCTGTGCAGTAACATCATGGTGATGTCGTCGACGTAGAATGCTAGTAAGAGAGAGTGCATTCCCTCTATCTCTTACCGAAAATTATACCAAAGATGAATAGCTGATTGCACTATTAGTCTGCCGGATGAAACTAGAAGATGAAAAATGTCTCGAAGTTAAATATAGCACTAGAATGACGCCACATAATAACACATGCCCACATATGGGATTGTCCTCGCAGTTCAAAAAACAAAGAAAATTCTCATGCCTGCCATAATACTATGATACCATATCGTTCAAAGGGGAAGATTATGAACTGGCAACATCAACGGATAAGTGGAGGGTTATGGAGACTCGCATATCAACACACACAACCCAAAAGTATTTAATAGTCTTACACACAAGGTGTAACTACACTCCCCAATCTGAAAATGAGTCCTTTAGGAATGTTCTGTGGCTTAATAAACTTTTTTACTGATAAAAAGACTAAAATCATCTAAAATTAATGTTTAATTGAGTACGGAGCGGAGCCGCCTGCGAAAATACTATCACCTAACGATTTTTCTTTTATCTAACATGACATTGGTCAAAAGAAATTGGTGGTTTATGCCAATATCACGACGCATGTATTCCTATAGGAATAACACGGTTGTGCCCCGTATCCATAGTATAGGGGTGTCCACACCAGTGACATTTTTTTCCTAACGGAATGAAATCAAAAGGACATTATTGAAACCAAAAGTGAAGCAACACATCCATCACTCAGCATAACATCATACGATCTTAGATAGGACAGGCACTAGAGACCAATAGAGAACACGATCAGAAAACTAACAAGTATCAAGGGAAGATTAGCGCTACAACCATTGTTCCTTCCAGGGAGCCCCCTATGGTGCGCCGAGCTAAAAAATTGGTTATTTTTGCAAGCATGGAGTAATTGTACCAAATTAAAATATCCGAGAGCCTCCCTTTATTGCAAATACAGGCAAAGACAAGGATCGTGTTGCCGAAGACAAAACCACCAGCTAAGTTCTGAGAATACCACCTGGTAAAGGTATTCCCCCAATCGACTCAACAATTTTACGAGAAGCTAGCTCTACAAAGCCGTCACCCCATCTGTGACGACCTGTCTCAGCTGAATATCCTGAAACCTCTGCTACACGTCTTCAACTCAAGGCAGGTATAGGAATGCAGCACCACACTTTTACACAGAATCCGCATCCTCCGCCCTTCCTTAGGAGATAACAGCCTGAACAATCCACGTACCGTAGATGTTTAAACAAAGATCTCGAAAGGACGAAGGGTTAAGGATAGCAGGTATACAGTATCACAGTTACCTTGACGATGCATGTAACACCGCTTCAGTGTCGTGGAAGCAGAAGACATTATGTTCCCGTCTGCCAACGGTTTGATTGGTGGCCCAGCAAACTATCGCACAAAGCCATCCACTTGGGCCACTACCTGGTTGGAGATTACCACTGCCACCCCGAACTAGAGCAAGCAAAACAAGTCAAATGAGCAACTATCCATGGGACCAATATCATTTCTATGATCAAGTAGAATAAAATGCAGCAACACGACAAGTTTTGTCAGCAATTTGGCTCCAGTATCATATCTATAATCAAGTGTAAGTACTAAAGAATAATGATTTCATCATTCATCAGCTGCTAATGGAAAGAGGCTAATGTACCTCATCCGCTAATTTCTGAAGGCTCCTGAGAAACTTGGCCAGATGCATTTGCCTTGCTGATAGCTCCCCTCTACCAGAGAAGTCAGTTCTGTATAAGGCTGTGGCACTATCTATAACCATAAGCGCAAACCTGCAGCAACAGAGTTCCAGTTCAGTATTAGGGAGATTGTCCAATAATTGCAATGTAAGCACTCAGAAATGATGAAAAAGGTGCAAGTATAATCACAGCCAGGATCTAATTGGCTTAATTACAGCAAGTAACACAATAAAATTGCCTTGGACTGTTATTCGACTGGATTTTATTCTTTCTAAAGCAGATGTAATAGAGTAACTCCGAAAAATATATTCTACCATATAAAAAAATAACATTACTCCAACAATTTAGCAGCATGGGACATGTCAGGATAAGATGGACAACTTCCCAGTTCCCAAGTCATGATAATGAGATCGGCTGCTACCCCTTTCCAGTGCTCCACTGGAAACATAACTAAATATCTTTATTTCCTACTTAGTGCTGATAGTTGCCTGGTAGTAAAAAAAAAAGCAACTTGTAACCATCCTAAACATCATTGACGCCTTATTTATTTATTTTTGACGCATACACCTTATTTTTTACCAATCCTTCCGAATATTCAAGCAAATATATGAAGATAGGTGGAATATAATTTTAGCAGTTCACAGTTTCTTGCTAGTAAATCGTATACTTCAGAGCATAGATACCAAATTATAGAAGCATCAACTCACCTTGTCTCCACCATCATGGAAGCTGCTTCCAGCAGAAGTCTTGATTGATGATCAGTATTATATGCTCTAGCATAAGCTACATTCTCAAGTACATCAGCACCATTCAGTCCAAACCTAAAATACAGGATTATCTTGTTTAGCTGTTCAATCATACACCGCATAGTGGCAGAATGAATAATAATTTAAACTGGTATAGAAAGAAAAAACTGCGATATCACCTGTCTGCTATCTGGAGGAGTCTTTGTGGTCTGAATGTGCCTTCTGCGTCAATATAAAGAGCCTTTCCTTCACCACCACCTTGGTCCAGTGGGAGCTGTATAAATCAGTACCAAAATTTTCAATCTTGAGAAAACAGACAGTGGAAGAGAGAGAGAAGGTGGGTGTGCGGGGGGAGGAGGGGGCGGGGGGGGTGAGGGGTACAACCATATCTCGCACTATGTAGCCAGAAACTAATTGTTAAGAAAAAAAAGTAGCCAGTCTTCCAATATTGGAAAAAAGATATCACGTATCCTTCTAGAATTATACTGATGTAGTGGCACCATAACATAAGATTGATATTTTACCGCAATACCTGACATGTGACACAGAGAGTATGGCACAACTGAGTCTTCCCAGACCTAAATTCACCATAAAGCTCCGTGATAGATCCTGTTTCTATTCCTCCTATCAGAATTTGAAACACAATTACATTATTTTTATGTGTCTATTGTATCAGAGTTTCTTTGTGGCAGATAGGAAATGACAAAAGGCAGAGACAGTTACCCTCCAATATTTTATCAAGTTCTCTTGATCCTGTTGTAACTTGGATAATCTCGAGCCTCTGCGCATGAAGTTGGGTAGCACTAGTAAATCCCAGTGGAACCAACTTCGAAGCTGTCAGATGTTTATCAACATTCAGTACCTTTGCATGTGGAAATTCTTTTGTATACGAAGCAATGCAAATAATGTTCCTAAATTCCTATAGTAGAGGCAAACAATTACTTGCCTGCTTCAATTATCTTATCGACTTTGGCTTCACTAATCCCTTTAATTTGCAAAAGATCTTTCCTTGGAGAATAAGCTACAGACTCCACTGTGCAAAGACCAGCATCTTTGAGCTTTTTCACATCAACTGCAGCTATTCCAGATGCCTTCACAGAAAAATTAACATAATTTTAGTCTAGTTGTGACATTAACATTCAGGATTTTCTAAGGAAGAAGACCACTTCATTTCAGTTAACAAAACAGATTACATCCTCAACAGCCTACACGAGAGTCCAGATGGCCTAATGATAAAACTATTTCGCACTATGAATTTCAGACACCTAGCATGGAAAAGTAACTTTAGACACTAAGAATCTGAGATAGGATGCTGAGTTGCTGACAAGAAAATGGGATACGATTTCACAACTGCCATGGCTGATTGGCTGCCGCACATGGTGCCTTGGGGAGAATGTGAATTGCTTTCAGAAGGATGTATCAACATTTCGTACTTTAAAGAATTAGAACATCATAAAATCAAATCGTAGAAGCATTACTTCCAGAAAGACAACGCGTGCATGTGCAATGCATAAGTTTTAGATGCCAGGAATCATAAAGCTTGGAAAACAAAGTACAGGTCCTCTTAATTGCATACAACTAGAGACGGGTATGTCTGCAACTTGTTTAGACTTCAAGAACCGGTAGTGCAGATATACAGTCCAACTTTTGTCCTGATCCCTTAAAAATGTGGGAAAATCACGCATCAGAAATGGTGACAGCAAACATTAACATTTCAGTAACGATCTTTAAGGGTGCTAACAAATCAACCCCGTTGAATCAGTGAATCAAGCCTCTGGTGATACGCCATATGCGGATCGGAAAATTGTGTACCAAAATGAAAGGAGAGCATCTTCATCCATTTCATGCATGTGAAGTTCCCGAGAGAAAAAGGAACCGGGAATTCGGGGGTTCAGGGCCGATAACTCTACCGGAAAGGGACTCCCAAATAGGATAAATCCGCCTCAAAACAACCCAAATAACCGAAGTGCGGACTAAATCTTCGACTTCACGCGGTTCCGAGGGCAAGAACCTAGGGTTTACCGCCAAGAACCCGCCAAATCGAACACCGAAGAGAAAAATGGGGGAAAAGGAGCGGGTCAGTCGCATCCAGTTGCGGCGTTCGGCCGCACCCCCCATTCCACGACGGGAAAGGGAGCGGATCGTGACAGAAAACCCCGCTCTCGGCGGCCTCCGCGGCGGAGAAAGAGCGGATCGATTGAGGGGGAGGGGGGCGGGATGGGTGTTGAGCGGAGCGCACCTGGAGGTGCTCGATGGGGAAAGGCCCGTGCTCCCCGGCCTCCTCCTCCTCGACGGGAGCCGCCGCGGCCGCCTTCTGGTGCGCCGCCGACGACGACATGGGGCCCACCACTCGAAGAGACAGAGAGATGCTCGGGATGTGAGGCGTTTCTCTCTCTCTCTCTCTCTCTTCTGAGCAGAGGAGGCGGGTTTTGGGGCTGAAACAGAACGCGAAGGCGCCAAAGTTTTATAATTGGGCGTCGTGGTTCTACCGGACGCGGCCTCCCTTCCTTCTCGCGGAAGGCAGCGGCGAGCGGCAAATTTTTGTACAGTGGATTTCAGGCAACCATAACTTCAACGCTGCGTTTGGATGTCTTTACAAGTGTATCATCTTATGAGGTAAATACATCAGTTATAGAACTTGCACGCGACGGTCAGTTTGATACACAAACTTGTAAAATACGTGTTTCTGGTCATCAAACTTGCACACAAATGTTCATATACGGTCACATTCCATGTACGCAGACATATCCGTAGCCTATGTGGCATTGCCAGCATGGCCAGGGCCCACTGTAAGCCCGCGACGTATGGTAGATCTGCAGGCTTTTTTTTTACGTATTATGCACCTATTTTTTAATTTATTAAGCCCCTAAAATAAAATGGTTTTTTATTTACGTATAAAGCCCCTAAATTAAATGGAAAAACAAGGGATGGTTCGGTTACGAACTAGGGACGTGCCCTACTAGGCTCGGGTTAACAACCACCAAACCGATGATCATTCATGTCTATATAGCATAAATAATTTTTATATCATATAAACACGGACGAAAAATCAATTTTACAAGAAATGTAACCCCAAAAAAGGGAGCACCGTGGCTCGACTATGTGACCTCCGTGGTCAATGTTAACTAAGATTACCACCGGGTTTCGAAAACACAACATATCCAAATGGGATAAATATTTTTCATGTTGTTATTCCTTCTTGTTCTATGTAAAAAAAAAATATATTTTTGTGTTTGTGATATTTAATAAATGTTTATGTGTTACAAAAAAGGTGTGTGACATTTAAAAAAATGTTTAAACATTGTAAACCACATTTGTGTAATTAAAAATGATATGTTGTTTTAAAAATGTTCACGTGCATTCCAAAAAAACTGGTCATGACATTTTTTAAATGCCTATACAATGTATAAAGCTGTTTGTGTAGCTCAAAAATGTTTCATACCATCCGAAAATGTTGAAAACATAGTTGAAAAAAGTTTCAAAACTTGTATTTGAAAAAAATGTTAATCATATGTTTAAAAAGTATTAAGCATATATTTTTTAAAATACTCCAAACATAGATGTATACTGGAGTATTTAAAAAGATATATAACATTATATAGATGTATACTGGAGTATTTAAAACATCAAAACATATGTGTATCATATGGAGTATATGTTTCAATACACATAATTTCAAAACTTGTATTTGAAAAAATGTTAATCTGGACATGTTGTGTTGATTAACATTTTTTTAAATACAAGTTTTTGAAACTTTTTAAAATGTCGCATACCTTTTTTTGTAACACATAAATATTTTTTGAATGTCACAAACACAAGAATATAAATTGTTTTCTTACATCTGGACGTGTTGTGTTGTCGGTGGTAATCTTAGTTAACCTTGACCACAAGGTCACATGGTCGAGCCACGGTGCTCATTTTTTCCGTGTTACATTTCTTGTAAAATTTATTTTCAGTCAATGTTTATATGATACAGAAATTAGTCGTGCTATATAGACATGAATGATCAGTAGTCTGGTGGTTGTCCACGTGAGACTACTAGGGCACGTTGCAGCTTCAAAACCCCACATCGCTTGTTTTCTCATTTTGTTTTTAGAGGCTGAATATGAAAATAAAAAAGCCAAAGACTTCTCTGCAGATCTACATGCTACAGCGGATGACAGGGGGCCCTGGCCACACTGGAATGCCACATAGGCCATGAATACGTCCGTATACATGAAATGTGACCGTATATGAACGCTCGTGCAAGTTTGATGACCAGAAACACGTATATTACAAGTTTGTGCACCAAACTGACCATTGCGTGCAAATTCTATGACTCCTAGTGTATTTACCTCTAATCTTACGTTGGTTTCCATCCAGGGCTAGTAGTTTACAACCGGAAAAGTGTAAAAGTTTTCTAGGTTGCCAAACAGGGCCTAAGCAATTAACAAACATGGTTCATGAATGTTCATGAGTCTCTGCTACTTCAAAAAATGTAAGGTTCTCATTTCACCTTTCTTTCCACCATCCCTTCGTCCAACCTTTCATGTATATGATAATCAATCACCTTAATTTACCTATCTTCTAAATCAATTCTACTTTAATTTACTTACTGAAAGGATCGATATGGTTGACTAGAGGGGGGGTGAATAGGCAACTAACAATTTTTAACTTTTCTTTACCAAATTAAATTTTGCATCAAAGTAGGTTGTCTAGATGTGCAACTAGGTGAGCAACCTATATGATGCAACTAACAACAAACAAACACAAGCAAGTAAGAGAAGTAACACTAAAGAGCTTGCACAAGTAAAGGTAAGAGATAACCAAGAGTGGATCCGGTGAAGACGAGGATGTGTTACCGAAGTTCCTTCCTTTTGAGGGGAAGTACGTCTCCGTTAGAGCGGTGTGGAGGCACAATGCTCCCCAAGAAGCCACTAGGGCCACCGTATTCTCCTCACGCCCTCACACAATGCGATGTCGTGATTCCACTATTGGTGCCCTTGAAGGCGGCGACCGGACCTTTACAAACAAGGTTGGGGCAATCTCCACAACTTAATCGGAGGCTCCCAACAATACCACGAAGCTTCACCACAATGGACTATGGCTCCGTGGTGACCTCAACCGTCTAGGGTGCTCAAACACCCAAGAGTAACAAGATCCGCTAGGGATAGGTGGGGGAATCAAAAATCTCTTGGTGGAAGTGTAGATCGGGGCCTTCTCAACCACTCCCAGCAAATCAACAAGTTTGATTGGCTAGAGAGATAGATCGGGCGGAAAATGGAGCTTGGAGCATTAATGGAGCTTGAGGGGGAAGAGGTAGGTCAACGGGGAAGAAGGGGACCCCCTTTTATAGTGGGGGCAACAATCCAACCGTTGCCCCACTAAACAGCCCCGCAGAGGGCGGTAGTACCTGGGGCGGAGGTACTACCGCTGAGCCAGCGGTACTGCCGATCCACCTAGCGGTACTGCCGCGCAAAGGAGAGAAGCAGGGACCTGGACCCAGAGCGATACCACACGGTCTTTTGGACTGCGGCGTGTACTACGCGGTCATGAGGCGGTACTACCGCCTCTACTGCCGACCACTTATGCCGAGACATCGCAAAACCCGACACGAGTAGAGAGAAGAACCCTCGATGTCGAGGTGCGTAGCACACCTTACAGAGTCCATCCGCGGTAAGTGGTAACAGGCCGCTGAAGTCACGCGGTAATCTACCGGGGTGCTGCGGAGGGCGGTACTACGCTGCTTGTCGCAACCCCATCAGCAGTACTACTAACTAAACCTGTGCTGGGTCAGCACGGTACTTCACCCCCACCTTTGCTGGTACCCAGCGGGTCACGGTAACTTATGCGCTGCACCCAGACAAGACACACAAGTCAGAGAAAAGATCTCTCCATCGAAGCGGAAGGCTCGGAGGGTGAGAAGCGGATGTGTACGTGTTGATTCCACCCAAGCAATACCACTAGCGGACCCCCTCTTGATAGTACGGTGCCCTCTACGCAACTAGTCCACCGAAAGAGAAACGAAAGAGCTACACCGTCTTGAATGACACTCCGAGGGGAAGAAATCGTCTCGTGCCAAGGATGAATCTCTGAAATGCTCAAAGCACACGATTAGTCCGCAAACACGTTGTCATCAATCACCAAAACCACATCGAGAGAGATATGCCTCAACAATCTCCCCCTTTTTGGTGGATTGATGACAACTAGGGATTTGCACAAGGAAAAGATATAAAAGTAAGGACATTAGAACTACAAAATATAGACGGGCTCCCCCTGAATGTGTGCACCTAGTTGGAGCCTTTGGAATGCAAGACACACACATCTTCGGATCAACACTCCCCCTATATTTTATAGTCCAACAATCTAAGCACTAGGATATATGAGAGAAGGGTATAAAACAGGATAAGCATGCAACTCATAAGATACTACAGTACTGATAGACATAAGTAATAAAGTAGATAAAGATAAGGTAGCATATGTCTCACACCATATGTCTAGAACTTAGGTCTCACTGGCACCAAACCAAACCAAGCAATAGACAACTAGAAGACTATCGCGCTGCATCACAGATATTAAAAACACAAGACCCTCGCATCAGCCAGCAACAACTCTCAAATCCTAATGACTTAAAATCGTCCTGCATCCGGAGGTCGGACATAGGTTCCCTTGAAAATTAGCCCTAAAGCATCTTCAAGCTCTTCCAACTTCCAATTGAGTTTTTCGGGGAGGCTCTTCAGCCAGTCCGAGCTGGTCCTTTTCAACTCTCCCCTTTGGCATCGAGACACCAAAAGGGCAAAGAGCGTTGCTACGGCTCCAGGTGATGGCAAGCTGAGGATCTCGAACATCACATCTCAGCGTGCATCTGCATCTCCGTCGTTGGTCGGAAACTGCTCGCGTCTGAATCAGTCCAAGGGCAATGCTGGTGAATCCATTCCTCCTCTTCAGTGATCTGTCCCTCAGAACCGCTGCAACGGTCGCACCCAGGTGACGCATGAGCTCCTTGTGGCGCACCCTGGCCTGCTTCTCGCCACATGAGTCATGTACTGACCATGAGACTCCATGCAGAAAAGCTTCTTCATCTTGCGTTTAAGCTTCTTTGCCCAAGAAGGTTCTGCACTAGAGGGCCCAAAGTCCTCCTCGTGATCATCAGTGGCAGCCCCACCCTCAGTCTCCATGGCAGCAGCAGCAGTAGATGGACCCTCGGGTTTAGGCGCTGGGGTGCCCCAATTGTCCTTCTTCCTCAGACGCTTGATCTCATGAGAAACCAAGTCTCCAGTTTCCAGCATCACTCTGGGATAGACATGTGCCCAGGCCTTCTCAATGAGCCTCATGATGAATGGACCATATATCGGGCACTTGCGCTCAGAAACGCAGAGAGAAGTTCAGACCACATAACATGAGAAATGTCCAGGCTCTCTCCAGTGTTTGCTTCCTTCTCATGCTGGCAGAAAAGAAGCATGTCCACGAGATAGGAGTGGACCATATCCAGATTCCCGATGCGAGGGAAGAGAGTCTCACGGAAGACACGATGAAGAATGTCCAGATACGTAGACAGCTCATAGGTTTCCTTCTTAGTCACTGGGTGAACCTTCACAGTGCAGTAGGGCCAAAGGGCTTGCTTGTGAG
>NC_053024.1:39958026-39985483 GCF_003073215.2 Triticum urartu
CTTGATCGGTTGGATCGTGAAGACGTACGACTACTTCCTCTACGTCGTGTCATCACTTCCGCAGTCGGTCTGCGTTGGGTACGTAGACAACACTCTCCCCCTCGTTGCTATGCATCACATGATCTTGCGTGTGCGTAGGAATTTTTTTGAAATTACTACGAAACCCAACAGTGGCATCCGAGCCTAGGTTATTTATGTTGATGTTATATGCACGAGTAGAACACAAGTGAGTTGTGGACGATACAAGTCATACTGCCTACCAGCATGTCATACTTTGGTTCGGCGGTATTGTTGGACGAGACGACCCGGACCAACCTTACGCGTATGCTTACGCGAGACCGGTTCCCTCGACGTGCTTTGCACATAGATGGCTTGCGGGCGACTGTCTCTCCAACTTTAGTTGAACCGAGTGTGGCTACGCCCGGTCCTTGCGAAGGTTAAAACGGAGTCTATTTGACAAACTATCATTGTAGTTTTGATGCGTAGGTGAGATTGGTTCTTACTTAAGCCCGTAGCAGCCACGTAAAACATGCAACAACAAAGTAGAGGGCGTCTAACTTGTTTTTGCAGGGCATGTTGTGATGTGATATGGTCAAGGCATGATGCTGAATTTTATTGTATGAGATGATCATGTTTTGTAACCGAGTTATTGGCAACTGGCAGGAGCCATATGGTTGTCGCTTTATTGTATGCAATGCAATCGCGATGTAATGCTTTACCTTATTACTAAACGGTAGTGACAGTCGTGGAAGCATAAGATTGGCGAGACGACAATGATGCTACGATGGAGATCAAGGTGTCGCGCCGGTGACGATAGTGATCATGACGGTGCTTCGGAGATGGAGATCACAGGCACAAGATGATGATGGCCATATCATATCACTTATATTGATTGCATGTGATGTTTATCTTTTATGCATCTTATCTTGCTTTGATTGACGGTAGCATAATAAGATGATCTCTCACTAAATTATCAAGAAGTGTTCTCCCTGAGTATGCACCGTTGCGAAAGTTCTTCGTGCTGAGACACCATGTGATGATCGGGTGTGATAGGCTCTACGTTCAAATACAACGGGTGCAAAACAGTTGCACACACGGAATACTCAGGTTATACTTGACGAGGCAAGCATATACAGATATGGCCTCGGAACACGGAGACCGAAAGGTCGAGCGTGAATCATATAGTAGATATGATCAACATAACGATGTTCACCAATGAAACTACTCCATCTCACGTGATGATCGGACATGGTTTAGTTGATTTGGATCACGTAATCACTTAGAGGATTAGAGGGATGTCTATCTAAGTGGGAGTTCTTAAGTAATATGATTAATTGAACTTAAATTTATCATGAACTTAGTCCTGATAGTATCTTGCAAATTATGTTGTAGATAAATAACTCGTGTTGTTGTTCCATTGAATTTTAATACGTTCCTACAGAAAATTGTGTTGAAAGATGTTAGTAGCAATGACACGGACTGGATCCGTAACCTGAGGATTATCCTCATTGCTGCACAGAAGAATTACGTCCTGGAAGCACCGCTCAGTGACAGGCCTGCTGCTGGAGCACACCAGACGTTATGAACGTCTGGCAAGCAAAGATGATGACTACTCGATAGTTCAGTGCACCATGCTTAACGGCTTAGAATCGGGACTTCAAAGACGTTTTGAACGTCATGGAGCATATGAGATGTTCCAGGAGTTGAAGTTAATATTTCAAGCAAATACCCGAATTGAGAGATATGAAGTCTCCAACAAGTTCTATAGCTAAAAGATGGAGGAGAACAGCTCAACCAGTGAGCATATACTCAAAATGTCTGGGTACAACAATCACTTGAATCAAGTGGGAGTTAATCTTCCAGATAAGAGAGTCATTGACAGAATTCTCCAATCACCACCACCAAGCTACAAGAACTTCGTGATGAACTATAATATGCAAGGGATGACAAAACAAATCCCGAGCTCTTCGCGATGATGAAAGCGACGAAGGTAGAAATCAAGAAAGAGCATCAAGTGTTGATGGTCAACAAGACCACTAGTTTCAAGAAAAGGGCAAAGGGAAGAAGGGGAACTTCAAGAAGAACAGCAAGCAAGTTGCTGCTCAAGAGAAGAAACCCAAGACTGGACCTAAGCCTGAAACTAAGTGCTTCTACTGCAAGCGACTGGACACTGGAAGCGGAAATGCCCCAAGTATTTGGCGGATAAGAAGGATGGCAAAGTGAACAAAAGTATATGTGATATACATGTTATTGATATGTACCTTACTAATGCTCACAGCAACACCTCAGTATTTGATACTGGATCAGTTGCTAAGATTAGCAACTCGAAACAGGAGCTACAGAATAAACAAAGACTAGCTAAGGACGAAGTGACAATGCGCGTGGAAACGGTTCCAAGTCGATATGATCACCATCGCACACTACCTATAATTTTGGGATTAATATTAAACCTAAATAAGTGTTATTTGGTGCCAGCGTTGAGCATGAACATGATATGATCATGTTTAATGCAAGACAGTTATTCATTTAGTAAAAGAATAATGGTTGTTCTATTTACATGAATAAAACCTTATATGGTCACACACCCATGAAAATAGTTCATTGAATCTCAATAGTAGTAATACACATATTCATAATATTGAAACCAAAAGATGCAAAGTTAATAATGAAAGTGCAACTTATTTGTGGCACTACCGTTTAGGTCATATCGGTATAAAGCGCATGAAGAAACTCCATACTGATGGATTTTGGAACCACTTGATTATGAATCACTTGATACTTGCGAACCATGCCTCATGGGCAAGATGACTAAAACACCGTTCTCCGGAACAATGAAGAAAGCAACAGATTTGTTGGAAATCATACATACCGATGTATGTGGTCCGATGAATATTGAGGCTCGCGGCGGATATCGTTATTTTCTAACCTTCACAGATGATTTGAGCAGATATGGGGATATCTACTTAATGAAACATAAGTCTGAAACATTTGAAAAGTTCAAAGAATTTCAGAGTGAAGTGGAAAATCATCGTGACAAGAAAATAAAGTTTCTACGATCTGATCGCGGAGGTAAAATATTTGAGTTACGAGTTTGGTCTTCATTTAAAACAATGTGGAATAGTTTCACAACTCACGCCACCTGGAACACCACAGCATAATGGTGTGTCCGAACGTCGTAATCGTACTTTACTAGATATGGTGCGATCTATGATGTCTCTTACTGATTTACCGCTATCATTTTGGGGTTATGCTCTAGAGACGGCCGCATTCACGTTAAATAGGGCACCATCAAAATCCGTTGAGACGACGCCTTATGAACTGTGGTTTGGCAAGAAACCAAAGTTGTCGTTTCTTAAAGTTTGGGGCTGCGATGCTTATGTGAAAAAGCTTCAACCTGATAAGCTCGAACCCAAATCGGAGAAATGTGTCTTCATAGGATATCCAAAGGAAACTATTGGATACACCTTCTATCACAAATCCGAAGGCAAGACTTTTGTTGCTAAATTCAGAAACTTTCTAGAGAAGGAGTTTCTCTCGAAAGAAGTGAGTGGGAGGAAAGTAGAACTTGACGAGGTAACTGTACCTGCTCCCTTATTGGAAAGTAGTACATCACAGAAAACTGTTTCTGTGACACCTACACCAATTAGTGAGGAAGCTAATGATAATGATCATGAAACTTCAGGTCAAGTTACTACCGAACCTCGTAGGTAAACCAGAGTAAGATCCGCACCAGAGTGGTACGGTAATCCTGTTCTGGAAGTCATGCTACTAGACCATGATGAACCTAAGAACTATGAAGAAGCAATGATGAGCCCAGATTCCGCGAAATGGCTTGAAGCCATGAAATCTGAGATGGGATCCATGTATGAGAACAAAGTATGGACTTTGGTTGACTTGCCCGATGATCGGCAAGCCATAGAAAATAAATGGATCTTCAAGAGGAAGACGGACGCTGATAGTAGTGTTATATCTACAAGGCTAGAATTGTCGCAAAAGGTTTTCGACAAGTTCAAAGTGTTGACTACGATGAGAGTTTCTCACTCGTATCTATGCTTAAGTCTGTCCGAATCATGTTAGCAATTGCCGCGTTTTATGAAATCTGGCAAATGGATAAACAAAACTGCATTCCTTAATGGATTTACTAAAGAAGAGTTGTATATGATGCAACCAGAAGGTTTTGTCAATCCGAAAGGTGCTAACAAAATGTGCAAGCTCCAGCGATCCATCTGTGGACTGGTGCAAGCATCTCAGAGTTGGAATATACGCTTTGATAAGTTGATCAAAGCATATAGTTTTATACAGACTTGCGGTGAAGCCTGTATTTACAAGAAAGTGAGTGGGAGCACTACAGCATTTCTGATAAGTATATGTGAATGACATATTGTTGATCGGAAATGATGTAGAATTATTCTGTAAAGCATAAAGGAGTGTTTGAAAGGAGTTTTTCAAAGAAAGACCTCGGTGAAGCTGCTTACATATTGAGTATCAAGATCTATAGAGATAGATCAAGACGGTTGATAAGTTTTTTCAATGAGTACATACCTTGACAAGATTTTGAAGTAGTTAATGGAACAGTCAAAGAAAGAGTTCTTGCCTGTGTCACAAGGTGTGAAATTGAGTAAGACTCAAAGCCCGACCACGACAGAAGATAGAAAGAGAATGAAAGTTATTCCCTATGCCTCAGCCATAGGTTCTATAAAGTATGCCATGCTGTATACAAAATCTATTGTATACCCCACACTGATTTGGCAAGGGAGTACAATAGTGATCTAGGAGTAGATCACTGGACAACGGTCAAAATTATCCTTAGTGGAATAAGGATATGTTTCTCGATTATGGAGGTGACAAAAAGGTTCGCCGTAAAGGGTTACGTCGATGCAAGTTTTGACACTGATCCAGACGACTCTAAGTCTCAATATAGATACACATTGAAAGTGGGAGCAATTAGCTAGAGTAGCTCCACGCAGAGCATTGTAGACATAGAAAATTGCAAAATACATACGGATCTGAATGTGAAAGACCGTTGACTAAAATTCTCTCACAAGAAAAACATGATGACACCTTAGTACTCTTTGGGTGTTAATCACATAGCGATGTGAACTAGATTATTGACTCTAGTAAACTCTTTGGGTGTTAATCACATGGTGATGTGAACTATGGGTGTTAATCACATGATGATGTGAACTAGATTATTGACTGTAGTGCAAGTGGGAGACTGCAAGTGGGAGACTGAAGGAAATATGCCCTAGAGGCAATAATAAAGTTGTTATTTATTTCCTTATATCATGATAAATGTTTATTATTCATGCTAGAATTGTATTAACCGGAAACATAATACATGTGTGAATACATAGACAAACAAAGTGTCACTAGTATGCCTCTACTTGACTAGCTCGTTAATCAAAGATGGTTATGTTTCCTAACCATGAACAATGAGTTGTTATTTGATTAACGAGGTCACATCATTAGTTGAATGATCTGATTGACATGACCCATTCCATTAGCTTAGCACCCGATCGTTTAGTATGTTGCTATTGCTTTCTTCATGACTTATACATGTTCCTATGACTATGAGATTATGCAACTCCCGTTTACCGGAGGAACACTTTGGGTGCTACCAAACGTCACAACGTAACTGGGTGCTTATAAAGGAGCATTACAGGTGTCTCCAAAGGTAGATGTTGGGTTGGCGTATTTCGAGATTAGGATTTGTCACTTCGATTGTCGGAGAGGTATCTCTGGGCCCTCTCGGTAATACACATCACATAAGCCTTGCAAGCATTACAACTAATATGTTAGTTGTGAGATGATGTATTACGGAACGAGTAAACAGACTTGCCGGTAACAAGATTGAACTAGGTATTGGATACCGACGATCGAATCTCGGGCAAGTAACATACCGATGACAAAGGGAACAACGTATGTTGTTATGCGGTCTGACCGATAAAGATCTTCGTAGAATATGTAGGAGCCAATATGGGCATCCAGGTCCCGCTATTGGTTATTGACCGGAGACGTGTCTCGGTCATGTCTACATTGTTCTCGAACCCGTAGGGTCCGCACGCTTAAGGTTACGATGACAGTTACATTATGAGTTTATGCATTTTGATGTACCGAAGGTTGTTCGGAGTCCCGGATGTGATCACGGACATGACGAGGAGTCTCAAAATGGTCGAGACGTAAAGATTGATATATTGGAAGCCTATGTTTGGACATCGGAAGTGTTCCAGGTGAAATCGGGATTTTACCGGGTTACCGGGAGGTTACCGGAACCCCCCGGGAGACATATGGACCTTCATGGGCCTTAGTGGAAAGGAGAAAGGGGCAGCCCAAGGGGGCTGTGCACCTCCCCCCTCCCCTAGTCCTATTAGGACTAGGAGAGGTGGCCGGCCACCCTTCTCCCCCTTTCCCCCTTGGGAATCCAAGTTGGAATAGGATTGGGGGGGGGGGGGAGTCCTACTCCCGGAAGGAGTAGGACTCCTCCTGCGCCCTCTCCTTGGCCGGCGCCCCCCTCCCCCCTTGGCTCCTTTATATACTGAGGTAGAGGCACCCTAGAACACACAAGTTGATCCACGTGATCTATTCCTTAGCCGTGTGCGGTGCCCCCTGCCACCATATACCTCGATAATACTGTAGCGGAGTTTAGGCGAAGCCCTGCTGCTGTAGTACATCAAGATCGTCACCACGCCGTCGTGCTGACGGAACTCTTCCCCGACACTTTGCTGGATCGGAGTCCGGGGATCGTCATCGAGCTGAACGTGTGCTCGAACTCGGAGGTGCCGTAGTTTCGGTGCTTGATCGGTTGGATCGTGAAGACGTACGACTACTTCCTCTACGTCGTGTCATCACTTCCGCAGTCGGTCTGCGTTGGGTACGTAGACAACACTCTCCCCCTCGTTGCTATGCATCACATGATCTTGCGTGTGCGTAGGAATTTTTTTGAAATTACTACGAAACCCAACAGTGGCATCCGAGCCTAGGTTATTTATGTTGATGTTATATGCACGAGTAGAACACAAGTGAGTTGTGGACGATACAAGTCATACTGCCTACCAGCATGTCATACTTTGGTTCGGCGGTATTGTTGGACGAGACGACCCGGACCAACCTTACGCGTATGCTTACGCGAGACCGGTTCCCTCGACGTGCTTTGCACATAGATGGCTTGCGGGCGACTGTCTCTCCAACTTTAGTTGAACCGAGTGTGGCTACGCCCGGTCCTTGCGAAGGTTAAAACGGAGTCTATTTGACAAACTATCATTGTAGTTTTGATGCGTAGGTGAGATTGGTTCTTACTTAAGCCCGTAGCAGCCACGTAAAACATGCAACAACAAAGTAGAGGGCGTCTAACTTGTTTTTGCAGGGCATGTTGTGATGTGATATGGTCAAGGCATGATGCTGAATTTTATTGTATGAGATGATCATGTTTTGTAACCGAGTTATTGGCAACTGGCAGGAGCCATATGGTTGTCGCTTTATTGTATGCAATGCAATCGCGATGTAATGCTTTACCTTATTACTAAACGGTAGTGACAGTCGTGGAAGCATAAGATTGGCGAGACGACAATGATGCTACGATGGAGATCAAGGTGTCGCGCCGGTGACGATAGTGATCATGACGGTGCTTCGGAGATGGAGATCACAGGCACAAGATGATGATGGCCATATCATATCACTTATATTGATTGCATGTGATGTTTATATTTTATGCATCTTATCTTGCTTTGATTGACGGTAGCATAATAAGATGATCTCTCACTAAATTTCAAGAAGTGTTCTCCCTGAGTATGCACCGTTGCGAAAGTTCTTCGTGCTGAGACACCACGTGATGATCGGGTGTGATAGGCTCTACGTTCAAATACAACGGGTGCAAAACAGTTGCACACACGGAATACTCAGGTTATACTTGATGAGGCAAGCATATGCAGATATGGCCTCGGAACACGGAGACCGAAAGGTCGAGCGTGAATCATATAGTAGATATGATCAACATAATGATGTTCACCGATGAAACTACTCCATCTCACGTGATGATCGGACATGGTTTAGTTGATTTGGATCACGTGATCACTTAGAGGATTAGAGGGATGTCTATCTAAGTGGGAGTTCTTAAGTAATATGATTAATTGAACTTAAATTTATCATGAACTTAGTCCTGATAGTATCTTGCTTGTTTATGTTGATTGTAGATAGATGACTCGTGTTGTTGTTCCGTTGAATTTTAATGCGTTCCTTGAGAAAGCAAAGTTGAAAGATGATGGTAGCAATTACACGGACTGGGTCCGTAACTTGAGGATTATCCTCATTGCTGCACAGAAGAATTACGTCCTGGAAGCACCGCTAAGTGACAGACCTACTGCAGGAGCACACCAGACGTTATGAACGTCTGGCAAGCAAAGATGATGACTACTCGATAGTTCAGTGCACCATGCTTAACGGCTTAGAATCGGGACTTCAAAGACGTTTTGAACGTCATGGAGCATATGAGATGTTCCAGGAGTTGAAGTTAATATTTCAAGCAAATACCCGAATTGAGAGATATGAAGTCTCCAACAAGTTCTATAGCTAAAAGATGGAGGAGAACAGCTCAACCAGTGAGCATATACTCAAAATGTCTGGGTACAACAATCACTTGAATCAAGTGGGAGTTAATCTTCCAGATAAGAGAGTCATTGACAGAATTCTCCAATCACCACCACCAAGCTACAAGAACTTCGTGATGAACTATAATATGCAAGGGATGACAAAACAAATCCCGAGCTCTTCGCGATGATGAAAGCGACGAAGGTAGAAATCAAGAAAGAGCATCAAGTGTTGATGGTCAACAAGACCACTAGTTTCAAGAAAAGGGCAAAGGGAAGAAGGGGAACTTCAAGAAGAACAGCAAGCAAGTTGCTGCTCAAGAGAAGAAACCCAAGACTGGACCTAAGCCTGAAACTAAGTGCTTCTACTGCAAGCGACTGGACACTGGAAGCGGAAATGCCCCAAGTATTTGGCGGATAAGAAGGATGGCAAAGTGAACAAAAGTATATGTGATATACATGTTATTGATATGTACCTTACTAATGCTCACAGCAACACCTCAGTATTTGATACTGGATCAGTTGCTAAGATTAGCAACTCGAAACAGGAGCTACAGAATAAACAAAGACTAGCTAAGGACGAAGTGACAATGCGCGTGGAAACGGTTCCAAGTCGATATGATCACCATCGCACACTACCTATAATTTTGGGATTAATATTAAACCTAAATAAGTGTTATTTGGTGCCAGCGTTGAGCATGAACATGATATGATCATGTTTAATGCAAGACAGTTATTCATTTAGTAAAAGAATAATGGTTGTTCTATTTACATGAATAAAACCTTATATGGTCACACACCCATGAAAATAGTTCATTGAATCTCAATAGTAGTAATACACATATTCATAATATTGAAACCAAAAGATGCAAAGTTAATAATGAAAGTGCAACTTATTTGTGGCACTACCGTTTAGGTCATATCGGTATAAAGCGCATGAAGAAACTCCATACTGATGGATTTTGGAACCACTTGATTATGAATCACTTGATACTTGCGAACCATGCCTCATGGGCAAGATGACTAAAACACCGTTCTCCGGAACAATGAAGAAAGCAACAGATTTGTTGGAAATCATACATACCGATGTATGTGGTCCGATGAATATTAAGGCTCACAGCAGATATCATTATTTTCTAACCTTCACAGATGATTTAAGCAGATATGGGGATATCTACATAATGAAACATAAATCTGAAACATTTGAAAAGTTCAAAGAATTTCAGAGTGAAGTGGAAAATCATCGTAACAAGAAAATAAAGTTTCTACGATATGATCGCAGAGGAAAATATTTGAGTTACGAGTTTGGTCTGCAGTTAAAAAAATGTGAAATAGTTTCCAACTCACGCCACCCGGAACACCACAACATAATGGTGTGTCCGAACGTCGTAATCGTACTTTACTAGATATGGTGCGATCTATGATGTCTCTTACTGATTTACCGCTATCATTTTAGGGTTATGCTCAAGAGACGGCCGCATTCACGTTAAATAGGGCACCATCAAAATCCGTTGAGACGACGCCTTATGAACTGTGGTTTGGCAAGAAACCAAAGTTGTCGTTTCTTAAAGTTTGGGGCTGCGATGCTTATGTGAAAAAGCTTCAACCTGATAAGCTCGAACCCAAATCGGAGAAATGTGTCTTCATAGGATATCCAAAGGAAACTATTGGATACACCTTCTATCACAAATCCGAAGGCAAGACTTTTGTTGCTAAATTCAGAAACTTTCTAGAGAAGGAGTTTCTCTCAAAAGAAGTGAGTGGGAGGAAAGTAGAACTTGACGAGGTAACTGTACCTACTCCCTTGTTGGAAAGTAGTACATCACAGAAAACTGTTTCTGCGACACCTACACCAATAAGTTAGGAACTTAGTGATAATGATCATGAAACTTCAGAACAAGATACTACTGAATCTCGTAGATCAACCAGAGTAAGATCCGCACGAGAGTGGTACGGTAATCCTGTTCTGGAAGTCATGCTACTAGATCATGATGAACCTACGAACTATGAAGAAGTGATGGTGAGCCCAGATTCCGCAAAGTGGCTTGAAGCCATGAAATCTGAGATGGGATCCATGTATGAGAACAAAGTATGGACTTTGGTTGACTTGCCCGATGATCGGCAAGCAATTGAGAATAAATGGATCTTCAAGAAGAAGACTGACGCTGATGGTAATGTTACTGTCTACAAAGCTCGACTTGTCGCGAAAGGTTTTCGACAAGTTCAAGGGATTGACTACGATGAGACCTTCTCACCCGTAGCGATGCTTAAGTCCGTCCGAATCATGTTAGCGATTGCCGCATTTTATGATTATGAAATTTGGCAGATGGATGTCAAAACTGCATTCCTGAATGGATTTCTGGAAGAAGAGTTGTATATGATGCAACCGGAAGGTTTTGTCGATCCAAAGGGAGCTAGAAAGTGTGCAAGCTCCAGCGATCCATTTATGGACTGGTGCAAGCCTCTCGGAGTTGGAATAAACGTTTTGATAGTGTGATCAAAGCATTTGGTTTTATACAGACTTTCGGAGAAGCCTGTATTTACAAGAAAGTGAGTGGGAGCTCTGTAGCATTTCTGATATTATATGTAGATGACATATTGCTAATTGGAAATGATATAGAATTTCTGGATAGCATAAAGGGATACTTGAATAAAAGTTTTTCAATGAAAGACCTCGGTGAAGCTGCTTACATATTAGGCATTAAGATCTATAGAGATAGATTAAGACGCTTAATTGGACTTTCACAAAGCACATACCTTGACAAGATTTTGAAGAAATTCAAAATGGATCAAGCAAAGAAAGGATTCTTGCCTGTGTTACAAGGTGTGAAGTTGAGTAAGACTCAATGCCCGACCACTGCAGAAGATAGAGAGAATATGAAAGATGTTCCCTATGCATCAGCCATAGGATCTATCATGTATGCAATATTGTGTACCAGACCTGATGTGTGCCTTGCTATAAGTTTAGCAGGAAGGTACCAAAGTAATCCAGGAATGGATCACTGGACAGCGGTCAAGAACATCCTGAAATACCTGAAAAGGACTAAGGATATGTTTCTCATATATGGAGGTGACAAAGAGCTCACCGTAAAAGGTTACGTTGATGCAAGCTTTGACACTGATCCGGACGATTCTAAATCGCAAACCGGATACGTGTTTACATTAAACGGTGGAGCTGTCAGTTGGTGCAGTTCTAAACAAAGCGTCGTGGCAGGATCTACATGTGAAGCGGAGTACATAGCTGCTTCGGAAGCAGCGAACGAAGGAGTCTGGATGAAGGAGTTCATATCCGATCTAAGTGTCATACCTAATGCATCGGGTCCAATGAAAATCTTTTGTGACAATACTGGTGCAATTGCCCTGGCAAAGGAATCCAGATTTCACAAAAGGACCAAACACATCAAGAGACGCTTCAACTCCATCCGGGATCTAGTCCAGGTGGGAGACATAAAGATTTGCAAGATACATACGGATCTGAATGTTGCAGACCCGTTGACTAAGCCTCTTCCACAAGCAAAACATGATCAGCACCAAGGCTCCATGGGTGTTAGATTCATTACAGTGTAATCTAGATTATTGACTCTAGTGCAAGTGGGAGACTGAAGGAAATATGCCCTAGAGGCAATAATAAAGTTATTATTTATTTCCTTATAATCATGATAAATGTTTATTATTCATGCTAGAATTGTATTAACCGGAAACGGAATACATGTGTGAATACATAGACAAAGTGTCACTAGTATGCCTCTAGTTGACTAGCTCGTTAATCAAAGATGGTTATGTTTCCTAACCATAGACAAAGAGTTGTCATTTGATTAATGAGATCACATCATTAGGAGAATGATGTGATTGACTTGACCCATTCCGTTAGCTTAGCACTCGATCGTTTAGTATGTTGCTATTGCTTTCTTCATGACTTATACATGTTCCTATGACTATGAGATTATGCAACTCCCGTTTACCGGAGGAACACTTTGTGTGCTACCAAACGTCACAACGTAACTGGGTGATTATAAAGGTGCTCTACAGGTGTCTCCAAAGGTACTTGTTGGGTTGGCGTATTTCGAGATTAGGATTTGTCACTCCGATTGTTGGAGAGGTATCTCTGGGCCCTCTCGGTAATGCACATCACTATAAGCCTTGCAAGCATTGTGACTAATGAGTTAGTTGCAAGATTATGTATTACGGAACGAGTAAAGAGACTTGCCGGTAACGAGATTGAACTCGATATTGAGACACCGACGATCGAATCTTGGGCAAGTAACATACCGATGACAAAGGGAACAACGTATTTTGTTATGCGGTCTGACCGATAAAGATCTTCGTAGAATATGTGGGAGCCAATATGAGCATCCAGGTTCCACTATTGGTTATTGACCGGAGACGTGTCTCGGTCATGTCTACATAGTTCTCGAACCCATAGGGTCCGCCCGCTTAAAGTTTCGATGACAGTAATATTATGAGTTTATATGTTTTGATGTACCGAAGGTAGTTCAGAGTCCCCGATGTGATCACGGACATGACAAGGAGTCTCGAAATGGTCGAGACATAAAGATTGATATATTGGAAGCCTATATTTGGATATCGGAAGTGTTCCGGTGAAATCGGGATTTTACCGGAGTACCGAGGGGTTACCGGAACCCCCCAGGGACTTAATGGGCCATAGTGGGCCTTTGTGGAGAAGAGGAGAGGCGGCCAGGGCAGGGCCGCGCGCCCCTCCCCCCTAGTGCGAATAGGACAAGGAGAGTGGGGCGGCGCCCCCCTTTCCTTCCTCTCTCCCTCCTCTTCCCCCTCCACTCCTAATCCAACAAGGAAAAGGGAGGGAGTCCTACTCCCGGTGGGAGTAGGACTCCTCCTGGCGCGCCCCCTCCTGGCCGGCCGCACCTCCCCCCTTGCTCCTTTATATACGGGGGCAGGGGGGCACCCTAGAGACACAATAATTGATCGTTTGATCTTTTAGCCGTGTGCGGTGTCCCCTCCACCATAGTCCACCTCGATAATACTGTAGCGGTGTTTAGGCGAAGCCCTGCGTCAGGTAGAACATCATCATCGTCACCACGCCGTCGTGCTGACGAAACTCTCCCTCAACACTAGGCTGGATCGGAGTTCGAGGGACGTCATCGGGCTGAACGTGTGCTGAACTCGGAAGTGTCGTGCGTTTGGTACTTGATCGGTCGGATCGTGAAGACGTACGACTACTTCCTCTGCGTTGTGTTATCGCTTCTGCTTTTGGTCTGCGTGGGTACGTGGACAACACTCTCCCTCTCGTTGCTATGCATTACATGATCTTGCGTGTGCGTGGGATTTTTTTTGAAATTACTACGTTCCCCAACAGTGGCATCCGAGCCAGGTTTTATGTTGATGTTATATGCACGAGTAGAACACAAGTGAGTTGTGGGCGATATAAGTCATACTGCTTACCAGCATGTCATACTTTGGTTCGGCGGTATTGTTGGATGAGGCGGCCCGGACCGACCTTACGCGTATGCTTACGCGAGACTGGTTCTCTCGACGTGCTTTGCACATAGGTGGCTTGCGGGTGTCTGTTTCTCCAACTTTAGTTGAACCGAGTGTGGCTACGCCCGGTCCTTGCGAAGGTTAAAACGAGTCTATTTGACAAACTATCGTTGTGGTTTTGATGCGTAGGTGAGATTGGTTCTTGCTAAGCCCGTAGCAGCCACGTAAAACTTGCAACAACAAAGTAGAGGGCGTCTAACTTGTTTTTGCAGGGCATGTTGTGATGTGATATGGTCAAGGCATGATGCTGAATTTTATTGTATGCGATGATCATGTTTTGTAACCGAGTTATCAGCAACTGGCAGGAGCCATATGGTTGTCGCTTTATTGTATGCAATGCAATCGCCCTGTAATGCTTTACTTTATCACTAAGCGGTAGTGATAGTCGTGGAAGCATAAGATTGGCGAGACGACAATGATGCTACGATGGAGATCAAGGTGTCGCGCCGGTGTCGATGGTGATCATGACGGTGCTTCGGAGATGGAGATCACAAGCACAAGATGATGATGGCCATATCATATCACTTATATTGATTGCATGTGATGTTTATCTTTTATGCATCTTATCTTGCTTTGATTGACGGTAGCATTATAAGATGATCTCTCACTAAATTATGAAAGTATAAGTGTTCTCCCTGAGTGTGCACCATTGCGAAAGTTCTTCGTGCTGAGACACCACGTGATGATCGGGTGTGATAGGCTCTACGTTCAAATACAATGGGTGGAAAACAGTTGCACACGCGGAATACTCAGGTTATACTTGACGAGCCTAGCATATACAGATATGGCCTCGGAACACGGAGACCGAAAGGTCGAGCGTGAATCATATAGTAGATATGATCAACATAGTGATGTTCACCATGAAACTACTCCATCTCATGTGATGATCGGACATGGTTTAGTTGATTTTGATCACGTGATCACTTAGAGGATTAGAGGGATGTCTATCTAAGTGGGAGTTCTGAAGTAATATGATTAATTGAACTTAAATTTATCATGAACTTAGTACCTGATAGTATCTTGCTTGTTTATGTTGATTGTAGATAGATGGCTCGTGTTGTTGTTCCGTTGAATTTTAATGCGTTCCTTGAGAAAGCAAAGTTGAAAGATGATGGTAGCAATTACACGGACTGGGTCCGTAACTTGAGGATTATCCTCATTGCTGCACAGAAGAATTACGTCCTGGAAGCACCGCTAGTGCCAGGCCTGCTGCATATGCAACTGACGACGTTAAGAACGTCTGGCAGAGCAAAGCAGATGAGTACTCGACAGTTCGACAGTTCTGTGAGTGAGCATATACTCAAAATGTCTGGGTATAATAATCATTTGATCCAACTGGGAGTTAATCTTCTGGATGATAGCGTCATTGACAGAATTCTCCAATCACGCCACCAAGCTACAAGAGCTTCGTGATGAACTATAATATGCAAGGGATGGATAAGACAATTCCCGAGCTCTTCGCGATGGTAAAGCTGCGGAGGTAGAAATCAAGAAGGAGCATTAAGTGTTGATGGTCAATAAGACCACCAGTTTCAAGAAAAAAGGTAAAGGGAAGAAGAAGGGGAACTTCAAGAAGAATAGCAAGCCAGTTGCTGCTCAAGAGAAGAAACCCAAGTCTGGACCTGAGCCTGAGACTGAGTGCTTCTACTGCAAGCAGACTGGTCACTGGAAGCGGAACTGCCCAAGTATTTGGCGGATAAGAAGGATGGCAAGGTGAACAAAGGTATATGTGATATACATGTTATTGATGTGTACCTTACTAATGCTCGCAGTAGCACCTGGGTATTTGATACTGGTTCTGTTGCTAATATTTGCAACTCGAAACAGGGGCTAGGGATTAAGCGAAGATTGGCTAAGGACGAGGTGACGATGTGCGTGGGAAATGGTTCCAAAGTCGATGTGATCGCGGTTGGCACGCTACCTCTACATCTACCTTCGGGATTAGTTTTAGACCTGAATAATTGTTATTTGGTGCCAGCGTTGAGCATGAACATTATATCTGGATCTTGTTTGATGCGAGACGGTTATTCATTTAGATCAGAGAATAATGGTTGTTCTATTTATATGAGTAATATCTTTTATGGTCATGCACCCTTGAAGAGTGGTCTATTTTTGTTGAATCTCGATAGTAGTGATACACATATTCATAATGTTGAAGCCAAAAGATGCAGAGTTGATAATGATAGTGCAACTTATTTGTGGCACTGTCGTTTAGGTCATATCGGTGTAAAGCGCATGAAGAAACTCCATACTGATGGACTTTTGGGACCACTTGATTATGAATCACTTGGTACTTGTGAACCGTGCCTCATGGGTAAGATGAGTAAAACGCCGTTCTCCGGTACTATGGAGTGAGCAACAGATTTGTTGGAAATCATACATACCGATGTATGTGGTCTGATGAATGTTGAGGCTCGCGGCGGATATCGTTATTTTCTCACCTTCACAGATGATTTGAGCAGATATGGGTATATTTACTTAATGAAACATAAGTCTGAAACATTTGAAAAGTTCAAAGAATTTTAGAGTGAAGTTGAAAATCATCGTAACAAGAAAATAAAGTTTGTACGATCTGATCGTGGAGGAGAATATTTGAGTTACGAGTTTGGTGTGCATTTGAAAAACTGTGGAATAGTTTCCAACTCACGCCACCCGGAACACCACATCGTAATGGTGTGTCCGAGCGTCGTAATCGTACTTTACTTGATATGGTGCGATCTATGATGTCTCTTACTGATTTACCGCTATCATTTTGGGGTTATGCTTTAGAGACGGCTGCATTCACGTTAAATAGGGCACCATCAAAATCCGTTGAGACGACGCCTTATGAACTGTGGTTTGGCAAGAAACCAAAGTTGTCGTTTCTTAAAGTTTGGGGCTGCGATGCTTATGTGAAAAAGCTTCAACCTGATAAGCTCGAACCCAAATCGGAGAAATGTGTCTTCATAGGATACCCAAAAGAGACTGTTGGGTACACCTTCTATCACAGATCCGAAGGGGCAAGACTTTTGTTGCTAAATTCAAAATCTTTCTAGAGAAGGAGTTTCTCTCGAAAGAAGTGAGTGGGAGGAAAGTAGAACTTGATGAGGTAACTGTACCTGCTCCCTTATTGGAAAGTAGTTCATCGCAGAAACCGGTTTCTGCGACACCTACACCAATTAGTGAGGAAGTTAATGATGATGATCATGAAACTTCAGATCAAGTTGTTACTGAACCTCGTAGGTTAACCAGAGTAAGATCCGCACCAGAGTGGTACGGTAATCCTGTTCTGGAAGTTATGTTACTAGACCATCACGAACCTACGAACTATGAAGAAGCGATGGTGAGCCCATATTCCGCAAAGTGGCTTGAGGCCATGAAATCTGAGATGGGATCCATGTATGAGAACAAAGTGTGGACTTTGGTTGACTTGCCCGATGATCGGCAAGCCATTGAGAATAAATGGATCTTCAAGAAGAAGACTGACGCTGACGGTAATGTTACTGTCTATAATGCTCGACTTGTTGCGAAAGGTTTTCGACAAGTTCAAGGGATTGACTATGATGAGACCTTCTCACCCATAGCGATGCTTAAGTCTGTCCGAATCATGTTAGCAATTGCCGCATTTTATGATTACGAAATTTGGCAAATGGATGTAAAAACTGCATTCCTGAATGGATTTCTGGAAGAAGAGTTGTATATGATGCAACCGGAAGGTTTTGTCGATCCAAAGGGAGCTAACAAAGTGTGCAAGCTCCAGCGATCCATTTATGGACTGGTGCAAGCCTCTCAGAGTTGGAATAAATGCTTTGATAGTGTGATCAAAGCATTTGGTTTTATACAGACTTTTGGAGAAGCCTGTATTTACAAGAAGGTGAGTGGGAGCTCTGTAGCATTTCTGATATTATATGTGGATGACATATTGCTGATTGGAAATGATATAGAATTTCTGGATAGCATAAAGGGATACTTGAATAAGAGTTTTTCAATGAAATACCTCGGTGAAGCTACTTATATATTGGGCATCAAGATCTATAGCGATAGGTCAAGACGCTTAATTGTACTTTCACAAAGCACATACCTTGACAAAGTTTTGAAGAAGTTCAAAATGGATCAAGCAAAGAAAGGGTTCTTGCCTGTGTTACAAGGTGTGAAGTTGAGTAAGACTCAATGCCCGACCACTGCAGAAGATAGAGAGAAGCTGAAAGATGTTCCCTATGCTTCAGCCATAGGCTCTATCATGTATGCAATGCTGTGTACCAGACCTGGTGTGTGCCTTGCTATATGTCTAGCAGGGAGGTACCAAAGGAATCCAGGAGTGGATCACTGGACAGCGGTCAAGAACATCCTGGAATACCTGAAAAGGACTAAGGATATGTTTCTCGTTTATGGAGGTGACAAAGAGGTCATCGTAAATGGTTACGTTGATGCAAGTTTGACACTGATCCGGACGATTCTAAATCGCAAATCGGATATGTGTTTACATTGAACGGTGGAGCTGTTAGTTGGTGCAGTTCTAAACAAAGCGTTGTGGCGGGGTCTACGTGTGAAGCGGAGTACATAGCTGCTTCAGAAGCAGCAAATGAAGGAGTCTGGATGAAGGAGTTCATATCCGATCTAGGTGTCATACATAGTGCATCGGGTCCAATGAAAATCTTTTGTGACAATACTGGTGCAATTGCCTTGACGAAGGAATCCAGATTTCACAAGAGAACCAAGCACATCAAGAGACGCTTCAATTCCATCCGGGATTTAGTCCAGGTGGGAGACATAGAAATTTACAAGATACATACGGATCTGAATGTTGCAGACCCGTTGACTAAGCCTCTTCCACGAGCAAAACATGATCAGCACCCAGGCTCCATGCGTGTTAGAATCATTACTGTGTAATCTAGATTATTGACTCTAGTGCAAGTGGGAGACTGAAGGAAATATGCCCTAGAGGCAATAATAAAGTTATTATTTATTTCCTTATATCATGATAAATATTTATTATTCATGCTAGAATTGTATTAACCGGAAACATGATACATGTGTGAATACATAGACAAACAGAGTGTCACTAGTATGCCTCTACTTGACTAGCTCATTGATCGAAGATGGTTATGTTTCCTAACCATAGACAAAGAGTTGTCATTTGATTAATGAGATCACATCATTAGGAGAATTATGTGATTGACTTGACCCATTCCGTTAGCTTAGCACTCGATCATTTAGTATGTCGCTATTGCTTTCTTCATGACTTATACATGTTCCTATGACTATGAGATTATGCAACTCCTGTTTACCGGAGGAACACTTTGTGTGCTACCAAACGTCACAACGTAACTGGGTGATTATAAAGGTGCTCTATAGGTGTCTCCGAAGGTACTTGTTGAGTTGGCGTATTTCGAGAGTAGGATTTGTCACTCCGATTGTCGGAGAGGTATCTCTGGGCCCTCTCGGTAATGCACATCACTATAAGCCTTGGAAGCATTGTGACTAATGAGTTAGTTGCGAGATGATCTATTACGGAACGAGTAAAGAGACTTGCCGGTAATGAGATTGAACTAGGTATAGAGATACCGACGATCGAATCTCGGGCAAGTAACATACTGATGACAAAGGGAACAACGTATGTTGTTATGCGGTCTGACCGATAAATATCTTCGTAGAATATGTGGGAGCCAATATGAGCATCCAGGTTCCGCTATTGGTTATTGACCGGAGACGTGTCTCGGTCATGTCTACATAGTTCTTGAACCCGTAGGGTCCGCGCGCTTAAAGTTTCGATGACAGTTATATTATGAGTTTATATGTTTTGATGTACTAAACGTAGTTCGGAGTCCCAGATGTGATCACGGACATGACGAGGAGTCTCGAAATGGTTGAGACATAATGATTGATATATTGGAAGCCTATATTTAGATATCGGAAGTGTTCCGGGTGAAATCGGGATTTTACCGGAGTACCGAGGGGTTACCGGAACCCCCCGGGGACTTAATGGGCCATAGTGGGCCTTTGTGGAGAAGAGGAGAGGTGGCCAGGGCAGGGCCACACGCCCCTCCCCCCTAGTCCGAATAGGACTAGGAGAGGGGGGTGGCGCCCCCCTTTCCTTCCTCTCTCCCTCCTCTTTCCCCCTCCACTCCTAATCCAACAAGGAAAAGGGAGGGAGTCCTACTCCCGGTGGGAGTAGGACTCCTCCTGGCGCGCCCCCCTCCTGGCGGGCCGCACCTTCTGAAGGAAATATGCCCTAGAGGCAATAATAAAGTTATTATTTATTTCCTTATAATCATGATAAATGTTTATTATTCATGCTAGAATTGTATTAACCGGAAACATAATACATGTGTGAATACATAGACAAACAAAGTGTCACTAGTATGCCTCTACTTGACTAGCTCGTTAATCAAAGATGGTTATGTTTCCTGACCATGAACAATGAGTTGTTATTTGATTAACGAGGTCACATCATTAGTTGAATGATCTAATTGACATGACCCATTCCATTAGCTTAGCACACGATCGTTTAGTATGTTGCTATTGCTTTCTTCATGACTTATACATGTTCCTATGACTATGAGATTATGCAACTCCCGTTTACCAGAGGAACACTTTGGGTGCTACCAAACGTCACAACGTAACTGGGTGATTATAAAGGAGCATTACAGGTGTCTCCAAAGGTAGATGTTGGGTTGGCGTATTTCGAGATTAGGATTTGTCACTCCGATTGTCGGAGAGGTATCTCTGGGCCCTCTCGGTAATGCACATCACTATAAGCCTTGCAAGCATTGTGACTAATGAGTTAGTTGCAAGATTATGTATTACGGAACGAGTAAAGAGACTTGCCGGTAACGAGATTGAACTCGATATTGAGACACCGACGATCGAATCTTGGGCAAGTAACATACCGATGACAAAGGGAACAACGTATTTTGTTATGCGGTCTGACCGATAAAGATCTTCGTAGAATATGTGGGAGCCAATATGAGCATCCAGGTTCCACTATTGGTTATTGACCGGAGACGTGTCTCGGTCATGTCTACATAGTTCTCGAACCCATAGGGTCCGCCCGCTTAAAGTTTCGATGACAGTAATATTATGAGTTTATATGTTTTGATGTACCGAAGGTAGTTCAGAGTCCCCGATGTGATCACGGACATGACAAGGAGTCTCGAAATGGTCGAGACATAAAGATTGATATATTGGAAGCCTATATTTGGATATCGGAAGTGTTCCGGTGAAATCGGGATTTTACCGGAGTACCGAGGGGTTACCGGAACCCCCCAGGGACTTAATGGGCCATAGTGGGCCTTTGTGGAGAAGAGGAGAGGCGGCCAGGGCAGGGCCGCGCGCCCCTCCCCCCTAGTGCGAATAGGACAAGGAGAGTGGGGCGGCGCCCCCCTTTCCTTCCTCTCTCCCTCCTCTTCCCCCTCCACTCCTAATCCAACAAGGAAAAGGGAGGGAGTCCTAC
Organism: Triticum urartu; assembly: GCF_003073215.2. NCBI lineage: Eukaryota > Viridiplantae > Streptophyta > Magnoliopsida > Poales > Poaceae > Triticum > Triticum urartu. The sequence goes on from NC_053024.1 coordinate 39,979,558, forward strand.
TCCCGGTGGGAGTAGGACTCCTCCTGGCGCGCCCCCTCCTGGCCGGCCGCACCTCCCCCCTTGCTCCTTTATATACGGGGGCAGGGGGGCACCCTAGAGACACAATAATTGATCGTTTGATCTTTTAGCCGTGTGCGGTGTCCCCTCCACCATAGTCCACCTCGATAATACTGTAGCGGTGTTTAGGCGAAGCCCTGCGTCAGGTAGAACATCATCATCGTCACCACGCCGTCGTGCTGACGAAACTCTCCCTCAACACTAGGCTGGATCGGAGTTCGAGGGACGTCATCGGGCTGAACGTGTGCTGAACTCGGAAGTGTCGTGCGTTTGGTACTTGATCGGTCGGATCGTGAAGACGTACGACTACTTCCTCTGCGTTGTGTTATCGCTTCTGCTTTTGGTCTGCGTGGGTACGTGGACAACACTCTCCCTCTCGTTGCTATGCATTACATGATCTTGCGTGTGCGTGGGATTTTTTTTGAAATTACTACGTTCCCCAACAGTGGCATCCGAGCCAGGTTTTATGTTGATGTTATATGCACGAGTAGAACACAAGTGAGTTGTGGGCGATATAAGTCATACTGCTTACCAGCATGTCATACTTTGGTTCGGCGGTATTGTTGGATGAAGCGGCCCGGACCGACCTTACGCGTATGCTTACGCGAGACCGGTTCCCTCGACGTGCTTTGCACATAGATGGCTTGCGGGCGACTGTCTCTCCAACTTTAGTTGAACCGAGTGTGGCTACGCCCGGTCCTTGCGAAGGTTAAAACGAGTCTATTTGACAAACTATCGTTGTGGTTTTGATGCGTAGGTGAGATTGGTTCTTGCTAAGCCCGTAGCAGCCACGTAAAACTTGCAACAACAAAGTAGAGGGCGTCTAACTTGTTTTTGCAGGGCATGTTGTGATGTGATATGGTCAAGGCATGATGCTGAATTTTATTGTATGCGATGATCATGTTTTGTAACCGAGTTATTGGCAACTGGCAGGAGCCATATGGTTGTCGCTTTATTGTATGCAATGCAATCGCGCTGTAATGCTTTACTTTATTACTAAGCGGTAGTGATAGTCGTGGAAGCATAAGATTGGCGAGACGACAATGATGCTACGATGGAGATCAAGGTGTCGCGCCGGTGTCGATGGTGATCATGACGGTGCTTCGGAGATGGAGATCACAGGCACAAGATGATGATGGCCATATCATATCACTTATATTGATTGCATGTGATGTTTATCTTTTATGCATCTTATCTTGCTTTGATTGACGGTAGCATTATAAGATGATCTCTCACTAAATTATGAAGAAGTGTTCTCCCTGAGTGTGCACCGTTGCGAAAGTTCTTCGTGCTGAGACACCACGTGATGATCGGGTGTGATAGGCTCTACGTTCAAATACAATGGGTGGAAAACAGTTGCACACGCGGAATACTCAGGTTATACTTGACGAGCCTAGCATATACAGATATGGCCTCGGAACACGGAGACCGAAAGGTCGAGCGTGAATCATATAGTAGATATGATCAACATAGTGATGTTCACCATGAAACTACTCCATCTCATGTGATGATCGGACATGGTTTAGTTGATTTTGATCACGTGATCACTTAGAGGATTAGAGGGATGTCTATCTAAGTGGGAGTTCTTAAGTAATATGATTAATTGAACTTAAATTTATCATGAACTTAGTACCTGATAGTATCTTGCTTGTTTATGTTGATTGTAGATAGATGGCTCGTGTTGTTGTTCCGTTGAATTTTAATGCGTTCCTTGAGAAAGCAAAGTTGAAAGATGATGGTAGCAATTACACGGACTGGGTCCGTAACTTGAGGATTATCCTCATTGCTGCACAGAAGAATTACGTCCTGGAAGCACCGCTAGTGCCAGGCCTGCTGCATATGCAACTGACGACGTTAAGAACGTCTGGCAGAGCAAAGCAGATGAGTACTCGACAGTTCGACAGTTCTGTGAGTGAGCATATACTCAAAATGTCTGGGTATAATAATCATTTGATTCAATTGGGAGTTAATCTTCTGGATGATTGCGTCATTGACAGAATTCTCCAATCACGCCACCAAGCTACAAGAGCTTCGTGATGAACTATAATATGCAAGGGATGGATAAGACAATTCCCGAGCTCTTCGCGATGGTAAAGCTGCGGAGGTAGAAATCAAGAAGGAGCATTAAGTGTTGATGGTCAATAAGACCACTAGTTTCAAGAAAAAGGGTAAAGGGAAGAAGAAGGGGAACTTCAAGAAGAATAGCAAGCCAGTTGCTGCTCAAGAGAAGAAACCCAAGTCTGGACCTGAGCCTGAGACTGAGTGCTTCTACTGCAAGCAGACTGGTCACTGGAAGCGGAACTGCCCAAGTATTTGGCGGATAAGAAGGATGGCAAGGTGAACAAAGGTATATGTGATATACATGTTATTGATGTGTACCTTACTAATGCTCGCAGTAGCACCTGGGTATTTGATACTGGTTCTGTTGCTAATATTTGCAACTCGAAACAGGGGCTAGGGATTAAGCGAAGATTGGCTAAGGACGAGGTGACGATGTGCGTGGGAAATGGTTCCAAAGTCGATGTGATCGCGGTTGGCACGCTACCTCTACATCTACCTTCGGGATTAGTTTTAGACCTGAATAATTGTTATTTGGTGCCAGCGTTGAGCATGAACATTATATCTGGATCTTGTTTGATGCGAGACGGTTATTCATTTAGATCAGAGAATAATGGTTGTTCTATTTATATGAGTAATATCTTTTATGGTCATGCACCCTTGAAGAGTGGTCTATTTTTGTTGAATCTCGATAGTAGTGATACACATATTCATAATGTTGAAGCCAAAAGATGCAGAGTTGATAATGATAGTGCAACTTATTTGTGGCACTGTCGTTTAGGTCATATCGGTGTAAAGCGCATGAAGAAACTCCATACTGATGGACTTTTGGGACCACTTGATTATGAATCACTTGGTACTTGCGAACCGTGCCTCATGGGCAAGATGACTAAAACACCGTTCTCCGGTACTATGGAGTGAGCAACAGATTTGTTGGAAATCATACATACCGATGTATGTGGTCTGATGAATGTTGAGGCTCGCGGCGGATATCGTTATTTTCTCACCTTCACAGATGATTTAAGCAGATATGGGTATATTTACATAATGAAACATAAATCTGAAACATTTGAAAAGTTCAAAGAATTTTAGAGTGAAGTTGAAAATCATCGTAACAAGAAAATAAAGTTTGTACGATCTGATCGTGGAGGAGAATATTTGAGTTACGAGTTTGGTGTGCATTTGAAAAACTGTGGAATAGTTTCCAACTCACGCCACCCGGAACACCACATCGTAATGGTGTGTCCGAGCGTCGTAATCGTACTTTACTTGATATGGTGCGATCTATGATGTCTCTTACTGATTTACCGCTATCATTTTGGGGTTATGCTTTAGAGACGGCTGCATTCACGTTAAATAGGGCACCATCAAAATCCGTTGAGACGACGCCTTATGAACTGTGGTTTGGCAAGAAACCAAAGTTGTCGTTTCTTAAAGTTTGGGGCTGCGATGCTTATGTGAAAAAGCTTCAACCTGATAAGCTCGAACCCAAATCGGAGAAATGTGTCTTCATAGGATACCCAAAAGAGACTGTTGGGTACACCTTCTATCACAGATCCGAAGGGGCAAGACTTTTGTTGCTAAATTCAAAATCTTTCTAGAGAAGGAGTTTCTCTCGAAAGAAGTGAGTGGGAGGAAAGTAGAACTTGATGAGGTAACTGTACCTGCTCCCTTATTGGAAAGTAGTTCATCGCAGAAACCGGTTTCTGCGACACCTACACCAATTAGTGAGGAAGTTAATGATGATGATCATGAAACTTCAGATCAAGTTGTTACTGAACCTCGTAGGTTAACCAGAGTAAGATCCGCACCAGAGTGGTACGGTAATCCTGTTCTGGAAGTTATGTTACTAGACCATCACGAACCTACGAACTATGAAGAAGCGATGGTGAGCCCAGATTCCGCAAAATGGCATGAGGCCATGAAATCTGAGATGGGATCCATGTATGAGAACAAAGTGTGGACTTTGGTTGACTTGCCCGATGATCGGCAAGCCATTGAGAATAAATGGATCTTCAAGAAGAAGACTGACGCTGACGGTAATGTTACTGTCTATAATGCTCGACTTGTTGCGAAAGGTTTTCGACAAGTTCAAGGGATTGACTATGATGAGACCTTCTCACCCATAGCGATGCTTAAGTCTGTCCGAATCATGTTAGCAATTGCCGCATTTTATGATTACGAAATTTGGCAAATGGATGTAAAAACTGCATTCCTGAATGGATTTCTGGAAGAAGAGTTGTATATGATGCAACCGGAAGGTTTTGTCGATCCAAAGGGAGCTAACAAAGTGTGCAAGCTCCAGCGATCCATTTATGGACTGGTGCAAGCCTCTCAGAGTTGGAATAAATGCTTTGATAGTGTGATCAAAGCATTTGGTTTTATACAGACTTTTGGAGAAGCCTGTATTTACAAGAAGGTGAGTGGGAGCTCTGTAGCATTTCTGATATTATATGTGGATGACATATTGCTGATTGGAAATGATATAGAATTTCTGGATAGCATAAAGGGATACTTGAATAAGAGTTTTTCAATGAAATACCTCGGTGAAGCTACTTATATATTGGGCATCAAGATCTATAGCGATAGGTCAAGACGCTTAATTGTACTTTCACAAAGCACATACCTTGACAAAGTTTTGAAGAAGTTCAAAATGGATCAAGCAAAGAAAGGGTTCTTGCCTGTGTTACAAGGTGTGAAGTTGAGTAAGACTCAATGCCCGACCACTGCAGAAGATAGAGAGAAGCTGAAAGATGTTCCCTATGCTTCAGCCATAGGCTCTATCATGTATGCAATGCTGTGTACCAGACCTGGTGTGTGCCTTGCTATATGTCTAGCAGGGAGGTACCAAAGGAATCCAGGAGTGGATCACTGGACAGCGGTCAAGAACATCCTGGAATACCTGAAAAGGACTAAGGATATGTTTCTCGTTTATGGAGGTGACAAAGAGGTCATCGTAAATGGTTACGTTGATGCAAGTTTGACACTGATCCGGACGATTCTAAATCGCAAATCGGATATGTGTTTACATTGAACGGTGGAGCTGTTAGTTGGTGCAGTTCTAAACAAAGCGTTGTGGCGGGGTCTACGTGTGAAGCGGAGTACATAGCTGCTTCAGAAGCAGCAAATGAAGGAGTCTGGATGAAGGAGTTCATATCCGATCTAGGTGTCATACATAGTGCATCGGGTCCAATGAAAATCTTTTGTGACAATACTGGTGCAATTGCCTTGACGAAGGAATCCAGATTTCACAAGAGAACCAAGCACATCAAGAGACGCTTCAATTCCATCCGGGATTTAGTCCAGGTGGGAGACATAGAAATTTACAAGATACATACGGATCTGAATGTTGCAGACCCGTTGACTAAGCCTCTTCCACGAGCAAAACATGATCAGCACCCAGGCTCCATGCGTGTTAGAATCATTACTGTGTAATCTAGATTATTGACTCTAGTGCAAGTGGGAGACTGAAGGAAATATGCCCTAGAGGCAATAATAAAGTTATTATTTATTTCCTTATATCATGATAAATATTTATTATTCATGCTAGAATTGTATTAACCGGAAACATGATACATGTGTGAATACATAGACAAACAGAGTGTCACTAGTATGCCTCTACTTGACTAGCTCATTGATCGAAGATGGTTATGTTTCCTAACCATAGACAAAGAGTTGTCATTTGATTAATGAGATCACATCATTAGGAGAATTATGTGATTGACTTGACCCATTCCGTTAGCTTAGCACTCGATCATTTAGTATGTCGCTATTGCTTTCTTCATGACTTATACATGTTCCTATGACTATG
>NC_053024.1:39986483-40000708 GCF_003073215.2 Triticum urartu
TGGCCGCCGCCCCGCCCCGACCTCGTCCCCACCCAACGCAGCCACCCCGCCGCCGCCTCGACCTCCTCTCCGTTAGGTCCGGCTCCCTCCCCAGATTTTTTTTGTTTTTTCATGATTTTGCAGAGGATAAGAGGGCTAAATGTGATAGTTGATAGATGATAGATGATAGATCATTGGTAGATGATGATGATGATAGGTGATAGATGATTGGTAGATGATGATGTTGATGATAGATGATGGTGTTTTTTTATGCTTCGATAATTTTTAGATGATGATGATGTTTTTTTATGATTCGATGATTGTTAGACGATGATGATGATATTGTGATGTTCTATGAGTTGTGATGTTCTAATTTTTCTTGCTACTGTTTTTAGGTGGATGGATGTATGGATAAATTTTTCTTAGATGGATTCATGGATGTTGTTAGAATCATAGATGGTGGATGGATGGAATGTCGGTGAATTTTTTTAGAAACTTTGTTTGTCATATATTTTTAGGTGGATGGATGTATGCATAAAATTTTCTTAGATGGATTCATGGATGTTGTTAGAATCATAGATGGATTCCGGTGCGATTCTGTTTTGTTTGTCATATATTTAATGTTAGGTCATGTTGACGAATGTATGTGGTAAAGTTAATGATAGATGAACGGATGGATGAATGCAAGGCCGTCGGCATAGAGCTGCCGTGAGCTCCCAGTGGCTGCCACATAGCAGGTCTATGCCGACGGCTTAGCCGTCAGCATAGTTTCAAACTAAGCCGACGGCTAAGTCGTCGGCATAGGCCTGCTCCAGGAGCTCCCAGTGGCTGCCACGTGGCATGTCTATGCCGACGGTCTAGCCGTCGGCATAGATTCAACCTAAGCCGACAGCTATGCCGATGGCCAGGCCGTCGGCACAGACCTGCCACGTGGCGAGCAAGCTTTGGTCAGCACTTGACGGCGGCTGCCGTTAGGCGATAACGTTGCCGACGGCAGGGGCCGTCAGCATAGATGTACGGACACCGTCGGGATAGGGCCTATGCCGACGGCCTTTCTATGCCGACGGCATTCCTGGCTACGCCGACGGATATGTTGCCGACGGCCCTATGCCGACGGGTGCCGTCGGCATAGGCCTGTCCCGACGGCCATTCAGGGATATGCCGACGGCCCTGGCCGTCGGCATAGGGTGCGATTCCGGTAGTGTGTAGTCTGGACTTCCCTTCGCTTTTTATGTCTCATATTCTTTCTCTCTTGCAGATCTCTGATGGTGGTGGAAAGACAACATTTGTTTATTTCATTATCAATAAGAAAACGTGAGAATATATCTTTTCTTCATCATCATTGTCGAAAGGTTGCTAGTACTTAGCTTCCTGTAGTTATAACTAGACGAGTGTAGCAGTCAACATAGCTACAGCTACAACATTTGTTTATGTTCCCTGTTATGCAGCTTGACATGAATTATTTTCAGTTTCACAGCATAACATAAATCGTCAGTGCACAACATTTTTTTAACCCTGTGATATAAATCATGTGAAGATAGTCATGAAATGGTTTAATCATCCAATTATTTCTCAAAACTTAGGGTCGCGTCTCCTTGTCAACTTTGGTTATTCTTAGTTTGACACTTTCGTAAGGATCCGAAGTTTACAGGCCTGCAAATCAAACTTATTCACCTCAAAGTTAGCTGGTTGTATATTAATTCGGTTTCTATGTTCCATGCCTGATGCTCTTTACTCTCAAGTTGAACAGGTAGTACAGTAGTACTCACTGAAAAGGAAATTTCATCCGCTTGCATGTATATTAATTGTACGTTTTTTTGTCTTTCCAGGTTGCTGTCAGGTTGTGTACGGAAGACAAGAGGAACAAGAAGGAACCATGAAGTTGTCAGTTTGCATCAACTAGATATCTTTTGTAATGGAGCAAAACCAATGCATCTTGTAGCTACCATTTTGTAAAGGATATCTTGTAACGTAGCAAGCATTGAACCGTAGGACATGCATCTATCATTTTATAAACATATCGGGTGTTTCGGTCACCCAGGAAAATGTTTCCTCTTATTTAGTTACCTCTATTATGAGAATTATAAGTGTTATTTTTGTTTGGTTCTGGTTTAATATTTGAGAGTACATGCAAGTTATTGTAACTTGATAGATAATGATGAGATATGTAATCTGATTGATATTGTTTTGATAATGTAATATGCCAAACACCATTGGCAAAGTGCAGATGAACTGTCGGTTGGAAAAAGGAATCACCGTCCTACCGTTGGTCGGGAAAGGTTTATGGCAAGGCCAATGGAAAGTTGGTCGGCAAAGATATTGCCGTCAAACAGTCGGTCGGGAAAGGTTTGTAAGAGAAAATCGGTCGGGAAAGGTTCTTGGCAGGGCCAACAGAAAGTCGGTCGGTAATGTTTCGTATAGCCATCCGATAGTCGGTCAGGAAAGATATGTCGGTCGGGAAAAGTCTTTCCCGTCTGGACTTTCCCCAACAGATTGTGTTGGTCAGCAAAAGTCTTTCCCGACCAACTATTTGTCAGCGCAAGTTGTTTTCCCAACCAATCTGTCTGTTGGAAAGTAGTGTCGTGGTGTAGTGAATTCTGGTGTTGATCATGTTTTACTCTAGGTAGAGGTTTAGTCAATGGATCTGCTACATTCAGGTCCGTGTGTACTTTACAAATATCTGTGTCTCCATCTTGAACATTTTCACGAATGGAGTTGAAGCGACGCTTGATGTGCCTTGTCTTCTTGTGAAACCTGGGCTCCTTGGCAAGTGCAATAGCTCCAGTGTTGTCATAGAAGAGCTTCATCGGCCCCGACGCATTGGGTATGACTCCTAGGTCGGTGATGAACTCCTTCACCCAAATTGCTTCATGTGCTGCCTCCGAGGCTGCCATGTACTCCGCTTCACATGTACATCCCGCCACGACGCTCTGCTTGCAACTGCACCAGCTTACTGCCCCACCATTCAAAATATACACGTATCCGGTTTGTGACTTTGAGTCATCCAGATCTGTGTCGAAGCTAGCGTCGACGTAACCCTTTACGACGAGCTCTTCGTCACCTCCATAAACGAGAAACATTTCCTTAGTCCTTTTCAGGTACTTCAGGATATTCTTGACCGCTGTCCAGTGTTCCTTGCCGGGATTACTTTGGTACCTTTCCTACCAAACTTACGGCAAGGTTTACATTAGGTCTGGTACACAGCATGGCATACATAATAGAACCTATGGCTGAGGCATAGGGGATGACACTCATCTCTTCTATTTCTTCTGCCGTGGTCGGACATTGAGCTGAGCTCAATTTCATACCTTGTAACACAGGCAAGAACCCCTTCTTAGATTGATCCATATTGAACTTCTTCAATATCTTATCAAGGTATGTGCTTTGTGAAAGACCTATGAGGCGTCTTGATCTATCTCTATAGATCTTGATGCCTAATATATATGCAGCTTCTCCAAGGTCCTTCATTGAAAAACTCTTATTCAAGTAGGCCTTAATGCTGTCCAAGAGTTCTATATCATTTCCCATCAAAAGTATGTCATCTACATATAATATGAGAAATGCTACAGAGCTCCCACTCACTTTCTTGTAAACGCAGGCTTCTCCATAAGTCTGCGTAAACCCAAACGCTTTGATCATCTCATCAAAGCGAATGTTCCAACTCCGAGATGCTTGCACCAGCCCATAAATCGAGCGTTGGAGCTTGCACACCTTGTCAGTATTCTTAGGATCGACAAAAGCTTCCGGCTGCATCATATACAATTCTTCCTTAAGGAAACCATTAAGGAATGTCGTTTTGACGTCCATTTGCCATATCTCATAATCATAGAATGCGGCAATTGCTAACATGATTCGGACGGACTTTAGCTTCGCTACCGGTGAGAAAGTCTCATCGTAGTCAACCCCTTGAACTTGTCGATAACCCTTAGCGACAAGCCGAGCTTTATAGATGGTCACATTACCATCCGCGTCTGTCTTCTTCTTAAAGATCCATTTATTTTCTATGGCTCGTCGCTCAACGGGCAAGTCTGTCAAAGTCCATACTTCGTTTTCATACATGGATCCTATCTCGGATTTCATGGCTTCTAGCCATTTGTCGGAATCCGGGCCCGCCATCGCTTCTTCATAGTTCGAAGGTTCACCGTTGTCTAACAACATGATTTCCAAGACAGGGTTGCCGTACCACTCTGGTGCGGAACGTGTCCTTGTGGACCTACGAATTTCAGTAGGAGCTTGATCAGGAGTATCTTGATCATCATCATTAACTTCCTCTCTAGTCGGTGCAAGCACCTCAGGAACATTTTCTTGAGTTGCGCCTTTTTCCGGTTCAAGAGGTAATACTTCATCAAGTTCTACTTTCCTCCCACTTGCTTCTTTCGAGAGAAACTCCTTCTCTAGAAAGGATCCATTCTTGGCAACAAAGATCTTGCCTTCGGATCTGAGGTAGAAGGTATACCCAATAGTTTCTTTAGGGTATCCTATGAAGATGCATTTTTCCGACTTGCGTTCGATCTTTTCTGGTTGAAGTTTCTTGACATAAGCATCGCATCCCCAAACTTTTAGAAACGACAGCTTAGGTTTCTTCCCAAACCATAATTCATACGGTGTCGTCTCAACGGATTTCGACGGAGCCCTATTTAAAGTGAATGCGGCAGTCTCTGAAGCATAGCCCCAGAAAGATAGCGGTAAATCGGTAAGAGACATCATAGATCGCACCATATCTAATAGAGTGCGATTATGACGTTCGGACACACCATTACGCTGAGGTGTTCCAGGCGGCGTGAGTTGTGAAACTATTCCACATTTTCTTAAGTGTGTGCCAAATTCGTGACTCAAGTATTCTCCTCCACGATCTGATCACAAAAACTTGATTTTTCTGTCATGTTGATTCTCAACCTCACTCTGAAATTCCTTGAACTTTTCAAAGGTTTCAGACTTGTGTTTCATTAAGTAGACATACCCATATCTACTCAAGTCATCAGTGAGGGTGAGAACATAACGATAGCCACCGCGAGCCTCAACGCTCATTGGACCGCACACATCAGTATGTATGATTTCCAATAAGTTGGTTGCTCGCTCCATTGTTCCTGAGAATGGAGTCTTGGTCATTTTACCCATGAGGCATGGATCGCACTTGTCAAATGATTCATAATCAAGAGACTCTAAAAGTCCATCTGCATGGAGCTTCTTCATGCGTTTGACACCTATGTGACCAAGGCGGCAGTGCCACAAGTATGTGGGACTATCATTATCAACCTTACATCTTTTGGTATTCACACTATGAACATGTGTAGCATTACGCTCGAGATTCATTAAGAATAAACCATTCACCATCGGAGCATGACCATAAAACATATCTCTCATATAAATAGAACAACCATTATTCTCGGATTTAAATGAGTAGCCATCTCGAATTAAACGAGATCCCGATACAATGTTCATGCTCTAAATAACAATTATTAAGGTTTAAAACTAATCCCGAAGGTAAATGTAGAGGTAGCGTGCCGACGGCGATCACATTGACCGTGGAACCATTCCCGACGCGCATTGTCACCTCGTCCTTTGCCAGTCTCCGCTTATTCCGCAGCTCCTGCTTTGAGTTACAAATGTGAGCAACTGCACCGGTATCAAATACCCAGGAGCTACTACGAGTACTGGTAAGGTACACATCAATTACATGTATATCATATATACCTTTTGTTTTGCCAGCCTTCTTGTCCGCTAAGTATTCGGGGCAGTTCCGCTTCCAGTGACCACTTCCCTTGCAATAAAAGCACTCAGTTTCGGGCTTGGGTCCATTCTTTGGCTTCTTCCCGGCAGCTTGCTTGCTGGGCGCGGCAACTACCTTGCCATCCTTCTTGAAGTTCTTTTTACCCTTGCCATTCTTGAACTCAGTGGTTTTATTCACCATCAACACTTGATGTTCCTTCTTGACTTCTACCTCTGCTGATTTCAGCATTGAAAATAACTCAGGAATGGTCTTTTCCATCCCCTGCATATTGAAGTTCATCACAAAGCTCTTGTAGCTTGGTGGAAGCGACTGGAGGATTCTGTCAATGACCGCATCATCCGGGAGATTAACTCCCAGCTGAGTCAAGCGGTTATGTAACCCAGACATAGTGAGTATGTGCTCACTGACAGAACTATTTTCCTCCATCTTACAGCTGAAGAATTTGTCGGAGACTTCATATCTCTCGACCCGGGCATGAGCTTGAAAAACCATTTTCAGCTCTTCGAACATCTCATATGATCCATGTCTCTCAAAACGCTTTTGGAGCCCCGGCTCTAAGCTGTAAAGCATGCCGCACTGAACGAGGGAGTAGTCATCAGCACGTGTCTGCCAAGCGTTCATAACGTCTTGGTTCTGTGGGACGGGTGCGTCACCTAGCGGTGCTTGTAGGACATATTCTTTCTTGGCAGCTATGAGGATGATCCTCAGGTTCCGGACCCAGTCCGTATAGTTGCTGCCATTGTCTTTCAGCTTGGTTTTCTCTAGGAACGCGTTGAAGTTGAGGACTACGTTGGCCATTTGATCTACAATACATATTGTAAATATTTTAGACTAAGTTCATGATAATTAAGTTCATCTAATCAAATTATTCAATGAAGTCCCACTTAGATAGACATCCCTCTAGTTATCTAACTATAACATGATCCGAGTTAACTAGGCCGTGTCCGATCATCACGTGAGACGAACTAGTCAACATCGGTGAACATCTTCATGTTGATCGTATCTTCTATACGACTCATGCTCCACCTTTCGGTATTCTGTGTTCCGAGGCCATGTCTGTACATGCTAGGCTCGTCAAGTCAACCTAAGTGTTTGCATGTGTAAATCTGTCTTACACCCGTTGTATGTGAACGTTGGAATCTAACACCCGATCATCACGTGGTGCTTCGAAACAACGAACTGTCGCAACGGTGCACAGTTAGGGGGAACAGTTTCTTGAAATTATTATGAGGGATCATCTTATTTACTACCGTCGTTCTAAGTAAACAAGAGGTACAAAACATGATAAACATCACATGCAATCAAATAATAATAGTGACATGATATGGCCAATATCACATAGCTCCTTTGATCTCCATCTTGGGGCTCCATGATCATCCTGTCACCGGCATGACACCATGATCTCCATCATCGTGTCTCCATGAAGTTGCTCGCCAACTATTACTTCTACTACTATGGCTAACACGTTTAGCAATAAAGTAAAGTAATTTACATGGCGTTTCTCAATGACACGCAGGTCATACAAAAAATAAAGACAACTCCTATGGCTCCTGCCGGTTGTCATACTCATCGACATGCAAGTCGTGATTCCTATTACAAGAACATGATCTCATACATCACATATATATCATTCATCACAACTTTGGCCATATCACATCACAGAATACTTGCTGCAAAAACAAGTTAGACGTCCTCTAATTGTTGTTGCAAGTTTTACGTGGCTGAAATAGGGTTCTAGCAAGAACGTTTTCTTACCTACGTGAAAGCCACAACGTGATTTTTCAACTTCTATTTACCCTTCGTAAGGACCCTTTTCATCGAATCCGCTCCAACTAAAGTGGGAGAGACAGACACCCGCCAGCCACCTTATGCAACTAGTTCATGTCAGTCGATGGAACCGGTCTCACATAAGCGTACGTGTAAGGTTGGTCCGGGCCGCTTCATCCCACAATACCGTTGAAGCAAGATAAGACTAGTAGCGGCAAGAAAGTTGACAACATCTACGCCCACAACAAATTGTGTTCTACTCGCGCAAGAAGAACTACGCATAGACCTAGCTCATGATGCCACTCTTGGGGAACGTTGCAGAAAACAAAAATTTTCCTACGTTTTCACCAAGATCCATCTATGAGTTCATCTAGCAACGAGTGATTGGATTGCATCTACATACCTTTGTAGATCACGCGCGGAAGCGTTCAAAGAACGGGGATGAGGAAGTCGTACTCGACGTGATCCAAATCACCGGAGATCCTAGCGCCGAACGGACGGCACCTCCGCGTTCAACACACGTACGGTCAGCGTAAAGTCTCCTTCTTGATCCAGCAAGGGGAAAGGAGAAGTTGAGGAAGATGGCTCCAGCAGCAGCACGACGGCGTGGTGGTGGTGGAGCTGCAGTACTCCGGCAGGGCTTTGCCAAGCTCTATGGAGGAAGAGGAGGTGTTGGAGAGGGAGAGGGAGGCACCAAAGGCGTAGGTAAGAAGCCCTCCCTCCCCCCCACTATATATAGGGGGCCTAGGGGGGCACCGGCCCTAGGAGGTCCAATCTCCTAGGGGGCGGTGGCCAAGGGGGGTGGAGTGCCCCCCCAAGGCAAGTTGGGAGCCCCCCCCCCACCCTAGGGTTTTAACCCTAGGCACAAGGGGTGGGCCTTGGGGGGCACACCAGCCCACTATGGGCTGGTTCCCCTCCACACTTCAGCCCATGGGGCCCTCCGGGATGGGAGGCCCCACCCGGTGGACCCCCCGGGATCCTTCCGGTGGTCCCGGTACAATACTGGTGACCCCGAAACTTGTCCCGATAGCCGAAATAGCACTTCCTATATATAATTCTTTACCTCCGGACCATTCCGAAACTCCTCATGACGTCCAGGATCTCATCCGGGACTCCGAACAACATTCGGGTTACTGCATATACATATCCCTTACAACCCTAGCGTCACCGAACCTTAAGTGTGTAGACCCTACGGGTTCGGGAGACATGTAGACATGACCGAGATTGCTCTCCGGTCAATAACCAACAGAGGGATCTGGATACCCATGTTGGCTCCCACATGCTCCTCGATGATCTCATCGGATGAACCACGATGTCGAGGATTCAAGCAACCCCGTATACAATTCCCTTTGTCAAACGGTATGTTACTTGCCCGAGATTCGATCGTCGGTATCCCAATACCTCGTTCAATCTCGTTACCGGCAAGTCACTTTACTCGTACCGTAATGCATGATCCCGTGACCAGACACTTGGTCACTTTGAGCTCATAATGATGATGCATTACCGAGTGGGCCCAGTGATACCTCTTCGTCATACGGAGTGACAAATCCCAGTCTTGATCCGTGTCAACCCAACAGACACTTTCGAAGATACCCGTAGTATACCTTTATGGTCACCCAGTTACGTTGTGACGTTTGGTACACCCAAAGCACTCCTACAGTATCCAGGAGTTACACGATCTCATGGTCCAAGGAAAAGATACTTGACATTGAAAAACTCAAGCAAACGAACTATACGATCTTCTGCTATGTTTAGGATTGGGTCTTGTCCATCACATCATTCTCCTAATGATGTGATCTCGTTATCAACGACATCCAATGTCCATAGTCAGGAAACCATGACTATCTGTTGATCAACGAACTAGTCAACTAGAGGCTTACTAGGGACATGTTGGTGTCTATTATTCACACATGTATTACGATTTCCGGATAACACAATTATAGCATGAATAAAAGACAATTATCATGAACAAGGAAATATAATAATAATGCTTTTATTATTGGCCTCTAGGGCATATTTCCAACAGTCTCCCACTTGCACTAGAGTCAATAATCTAGTTACATTGTGATGAATCGAACACCCATGGAATCACTACACCACGCACCATAATTCCCTACTGACGTCTGTTGGGAAAAAGTCACTATTGCCGACCCACAGTCGGCTAGAAAAATTTCTAACAGACTGTGGGTCGGGAAACCCGTGTACACTAACCCGCTGTCGGTCGGGAATGGTACAACATATATCATCCAACGGTTGGTCGGGGATTCTATTATGGCCCATCGAACATCGGTCGGTAAATAACCCCGACCGACAGTTGGACGCTAAAGTGGGCCTCGTGAGCCCAAAATTTTTAGCGCCAAACCGGCCCAACCCGCGAAGTTTCCCCCCTCAAAATCAGGATGCCGCCGCCCCACGCTCCATTCGTTCCCCACCAACGAAATCCCTAGATCTCTCCTGTTGCTCCCCACGCACGCCGGCGCCCACGCCTCCGACCGCCGCCCCGCGCCGCCCGGGGCTACCGCCGGTCTATCCCACCGCTGCCCCACGCCGCCCTTCCTCTGTAGCACCGCTCCACGCTGCCCTTCCTCTGTAGCACCACCCCACGCCGCCCTGTCCCTACAGCGCAGCCCAACTCCGTCCCGCCTCTCTCCGCCGCCGGCTCCACACCCTCGTGATCTCTCTCTGGTTGGCCGCCTCTTTCCAACATCCCTGGCCCGACCTCCCCATCTCCACCTTCCAGCTCACGAAGACACACGCAGCGGCAGATTTGGATGGGGGCAGCGTGCGCCTGGGCAAGGGCATCTCTCTCTGTCTTCGGCTGGGCAGGGGCACAGAAGCGACTGAGGTACAAGCTCCTCCCTCCATACATTCCCCTATCTTTGGTCCAGTTATTTTGCCGCATCAATTTTGTATTACAAAGTTTGTTAAGAGATGAACTGGGAGTGAAGGAGTTTGTTGTGGATGACTCCGTTATTTGCCCCTTCAGTACTCTGTTGGTAGACGCTGTTTATGTAGATTTAATATTTTTTATAGTACTGAGTTATGTTAGATTTAATTTTTATTATAGTACTAAGTTCTGTTGGCAGCCTGCAGCTTCTTTGTCAAAAAATGTGAAAATAACTTGTTTCTCTCGAAAGTGAAGCTTCTTTGCAGCACCAATGGATGTGTTTCTAGTGTTTGTGCTGCTCCAGCTAATCACATTTCTGGGATGAGTTCACGACAATGGCGCGTCAGCATACCGCCATCCAACTGCCCAAATACTCAACTTTTTCTTACAGAAATCTTCTTCATGCTTTACTTTCTTACTGAATTTTTCTTCATGCCGCCCAAGAAAAACAACAGAACAATAGTTCTTACTTCCTTGAAAGATGGCTCAAGACAAACATAGACAGCCTTGTGACATGGTTGTCTTGCTTTCCTTGTTTCACTTCATTTTAGTGTACACCACTTTGTTGGAGAACCACATCCAGCCGGAGGAAAGAACCATGGAATCACAATGCAGAACTCCCGCTGCATAGTTCTTGCTTCCTGCCTCTCAAAGAAAAGGACCTGGCCCACAATGGCCTGAATCAAGCTCATCTTGAATCTTGGTATCGTATAGACATATAGATAGGTTTATTATTGTCATGTTTCCCTGCAAGCAACTACAACCAAAATTAACCTAGAAACTAACACTATGCAGACTGATTATGCTGCATACAAAAGATATTGTGGATTAGTATATGCATTTCTTGTTATAAATATTTTTTCCATTTGTTGTTATAAATATTTTTCCTATACAAATTCCAAAGGACCAGAGCAGTCACCATGATTGTCAAATTTCCTTCAATGCCAAGGTCAAATATTGTGTGGAAACATTTATGATGCAATAATCACTTCTGCTACTGAAACGTTGCATCTGACCGGACTATATAGTGCCAAGATGTCCTCCATGGGGTGGGGTAATATAACTGGTGGCACAAACTTACTTTTACAACTAAGGGGCAAACAATGGGCATACGGGCCAAACAATGGATCGCAATAGGATGTAGCACAAGCCTCTCGGTTCTCTCTATACATATGACCTGACATTCATCTCTCTCATTTTTTTCTGCAGTTAAACAGAGGACAACTGTTTGTAACATTGAGCCGATGAAGAGAAGTAGCAGAATATTCGACGCCACCTTAGTGCATAAGGTGTGTGGAGTGTCCAGTGTTTATTTTTGCTTTTAGTATATGATTTTCTTGATGTAGTGCCTCATAAGTCTTGAGTTTGATCCACTAATATTTTCTATTTTCAGTGATGTACTCATATAGTGTGTCTTTTGCAGGAGAAAAAATGGCAAGCGCAAACGGAAAAGCTAAAGATGGTGGGGTCACGGAGGAACAACTGAAAGCATTTGAGTATAAATACAGAAAAGTAGGACCAGAGAACAAAATGAAGCAAGTCATCCTGCTGAATCAAAACTATAGTATATCCATCCACATATCCTAACTGTAGTATATCCCTGCAGCACACTCTGTTATGGGCATAAATAAACACATATGCACGTATTCATTATCAAAACACAAACAATATATATGATAACAAAACAGTAGGCAGTGATGTTGTCAACATGTCTAGTCATCATAAATCTCCTTACCTTTTTTCTTAGTCTCGCAGTGCTATCACCAAAAAGAATCGCTCCAATGAAGTGCCTCATACATCCGGGAGCAAGAGTCACAAACAATATATATATATATATGATAATTTTCTTGTAGCCTCCTAGATCTTGTGAGGTTGTTGTCAATGTTGTGATCACAAGGGATGCAACACTGCCTTATGAATATGATGGTTTACGATTTGTCGCCGATGCTATCACAAGGTCCATTGCATGGCCATCTAGCAAGGTAATCACCAACAATATGTGTTTTGTCTACTTGGCTCAAATTGTTTGACGTGTCATACTGATTCATGATCACTTTGGTAGATGAAACCCTACAAGCCAGGGGCATCTTCCTCATCCCACCACTAAGGTATTTATGTGATTCACTATTTATAAGGCATAACTAAAGCATATATGGTCTTACCCCGACGGCACAACTAAAGCCGTCGGCGTAGAAAGGGCCGTCGGCATAGATAAGTCGTCGACGTTTCTCCGAATATACCGACGCGGGACGTCGGCATAGAGCAGGCCGTCGGCATATCACGTGGCCCGTCTACCCGTGCGGCGACGGCAGTTTGACGGCGTCAGGCTACGCCGACGGGCTAACGGTGGTCGTCGGCATAGCTACGCCGACGTCATCGATCCACCGCGCCGCCACGTCATCGATCTGCGTCGTTCGCCGGTCCCGTGGGGTGGCATCTCTATGCCGACGGCTAGGCCGTCGGCATAGGCCTGGCCCACGTTTTTGCCACGTCATTGATCCCCGCCCTACGCCATGTCATTGATCCAGGGCTCTACCGTTCCGTGGCCGTAGCTATGCCGACGGCTAGGCCGTAGGCATAGATTTCTAATAATATTTTTATATTTTTTGTATTTTCTCTTTTTTTTCCAATACTAATTTCATTAACTTAAATGTACAAAAAACATTTATCGATTGCCCCCCACACGAGCCTTCTTCCGTCGTGTCATGGAGAGGTTAGACGGGACGGGCCGGGTACCTGTGGGGGGTAGCAATGCCGCCAGGTGTTGTGGTGGGCCCTCCTACGGTTGTGGAAACATTGGCAGGCGCATGCACGCGGCTCCGGGGTGTGCCCCCTCCCCCCTCACGGGATTCGGGGTGGCCTTCGGGGTGTAGCTATGCCACCAAAACATCGCATGGGTCGCGATGCATGTGTGAAAGTGTTCTGGCATGCGTAGACACCCGTCTTGGGGCTCCGTGGTGTGGCCCCCCTCCACGGAAGGTAGAGCAGCCGTTAGTTAGAGGGGGGGGGGGATGGTGCGGGTGCGGTGGAACCGGAGGGAATCTAGTGTTGGGTTGCGTCCAGACCGTGTTCGGGGATGTTCCTATGAGCTGACCTATCGCAACCAGGTGGAAGAGTCCACCGGTCAAAGCCCGTCCGACGAAAGTCAAAGGGCTAGATCTACTGGTCAACTGGGATTCGGGGTGGCCTTCGGGGTATAGCTATGCCACCGAAACATCGCACGGGTCCCGATGCATGTGTGAAAGTGTTCTGGCATGTGTAGACGCCCATCTTGGGGCTCCGTGGTGTGGCCCTCCTCCATGGAAGGCAGAGCAGCCGTCACTTAGAGGGGGGATGGTGCGGGTGCGGTGGAACCGGAGGGAATCTAGTGTTGGGTTGGGTCCAGACCGTGTTCGGGAATGTTCCTATGGGCTGACCTATCGCAACCAGGTGGAAGAGTCCACCGGTCAAAGCCCGTCCGGCGAAAGTCAAAGGGCTAGATCTACTGGTCAACTGGGATTCGGGGTGGCCTTCGGGGTATAGCTATGCCACCGAAACATCGCACGGGTCCCAATGCATGTGTGAAAATGTTCTGGCATGTGTAGACGCCCGTCTTGGGGCTCCGTGGTGTGGCCCCCCTCCACGGAAGGCACATCAGCCGTCACTTAGAGGGGGGATGGTGCGGGTGCGGTGGAACCGGAGGGAATCTAGTGTTGGGTTGGGTCCAGACCGTGTTCGGGAATGTTCCTATGGGCTGACTTATCGCAACCAGGTGGAAGAGTCCACCGGTCAAAGCCCGTCCGGCGAAAGTCAAAGGGCTAGATCTACTGGTCAACTGGGATTCGCGGTGGCCTTCGGGGTGTAGCTATGCCACCGAAACAT
>NC_053024.1:40001708-40037858 GCF_003073215.2 Triticum urartu
ACTTCTCCCTAGGGAGATCAACATGAGTAGCAAAAGATTCATAGAAAGAAGCTACTATTTCAGAGTCAAGTCCATATTTAGTGCTAAATTTACGGAAAACCTCGGTATCCATAAAAGATTTAACACAATCAAATTTAGGTGTCATACCTGACTCCTTACCTTCGTCGAGGTCCCAATCTTCAGAGTTGCATTTAATTCTTTCCAATAAATCCCATTTGAATTCAATAGTCTTCATCATAAAAGAGCCAGCGCAAGAAGTATCGAGCATGGTGCGATTGCAATCACAAGGCCGAGCATAAATTTTTTGAATAAACATTTCTCTTAAGAGCTCATGATTGGGGCATGAATATAACATTGATTTAAGCCTCCCCCAAGCTTGAGCGATGCTTTCTCCTTCGCGAGGCCAAAAATTGTTGGGGAACGTAGCAGAAATTCAAAATTTTCCTACGTGTCACCAAGATCTATCTATGGAGAAACTAGCAACGAGGGGAAGGAGAGTGCATCTACATACCCTTGTAGATCGCTAAGCGGAAGCGTTCAAGTGAACGGGGTTGATGGAGTCGTACTCGTCGTGATTCAAATCACCGATGATCCTAGTGCCGAACGGACAGCACCTCCGCGTTCAACACACGTACAGCCCGGTGACGTCTCCCATGCCTTGATCCAGCAAGGAGGAGGGAGAGGTTGATGGAGATCCAGCAGCACGACGGCGTGGTGGAAGTAGCGGGATTCCAACAGGGCTTCGCTAAGCGCTGCGGGAGGAGGTAGATGTGTCACGGGAGGGAGAGGGAGGCGCCAGGCCTTAGATTGGTTTGCTCCTCCTTTTCCCCCACTATATATAGGGCCAAGGGAGAGGGGGAGGCGCAGCCCTTGCCCCTTCCTCCAAGGAAGGGTGCGGCCAAGGGTGGGGAGGAGTCCATCCTCCCCAAGGCACCCCGGAGGTGCCTTCCCCTTTTAGGACTCTCCTCTTTTTCCCATCTCTTGGCGCATGGGCCTCTTGGGGCTGGTGCCCTTGGCCCATATAGGCCAAGGCACACCCCCTACAGCCCATGTGGCCCCCCGGGGCAGGTGGCCCCACCCGGTGGACCCCCGGGACCCTTCCGGTGGTCCCGGTACAATACCGATGACCCCGAAACTTGTCCCGATGGCCGAAATAGCACTTCCTATATATAATTCTTTACCTCCGGACCATTCCGGAACTCCTCGTGACGTCCGGGATCTCATCCGGGACTCCGAACAACTTTCGGGTTACCGCATACTAATATCTCTATAACCCTAGCGTCACCGAACCTTAAGTGTGTAGACCCTACGGGTTCGGGAGACATGCAGACATGACCGAGACGTTCTCCAGTCAATAACCAACAGCGGGATCTGGATACCCATGATGGCTCCCACATGTTCCACGATGATCTCATCGGATGAACCACGATGTCAAGGACTTAATCAATCCCATATACAATTCCCTTTGTCTAGCGGTATGTTACTTGCCCGAGATTCGATCGTCGGTATCCAATACCTAGTTCAATCTCGTTACCGGCAAGTCTCTTTACTCGTTACGTAACACATCATCCCGTGATCAACTCCTTGGTCACATTGCGCATATGATGATGTCCTACCGAGTGGGCCCAGAGATACCTCTCCGCTTACACGGAGTGACAAATCCCAGTCTCGATTCGTGCCAACCCAACAGACACTTTCAGAGATACCTGTAATGCACCTTTATAGTCACCCAGCTACGTTGTGACGTTTGATACACCCAAAGCATTCCTACGGTATCCGGGAGTTGCACAATCTCATGGTCTAAGGAAATGATACTTGACATTAGAAAAGCTATAGCATATGAACTACACGATCTAGTGCTATGCTTAGGATTGGGTCTTGTCCATCACATGATTCTCCTAATGATGTGATCCCGTTATCAACGACATCCAATGTCCATGGTCAGGAAACCGTAACCATCTATTGATCAACGAGCTAGTCAACTAGAGGCTTACTAGGGACATGGTGTTTTCTATGTATCCACACATGTATCTGAGTTTCCTATCAATACAATTATAGCATGGATAATAAACGATTATCATGAACAAGAAAATATAATAATAACTAATTTATTATTGCCTCTAGGGCATATTTCCAACAGTCTCCCACTTGCACTAGAGTCAATAATCTAGTTCACATCGCCATGTGATTAACACTCACAGGTCACATCGCTATGTGACTAACACCCAAGAGTTTACTAGAGTCAGTAGTCCAGTTCACATCACTATGTGATTAACACTCAATGAGTTTTAGGTTTGATCATGTTGCTTGTGAGAGAGGTTTTAGTCAATGGGTCTGAACCTTTCAGATCCGTGTGTGCTTTACAAATCTCTATGTCATCTCCTAGATGCAGCTACCACGTTCTATTTGGAGCTATTCCAAATAACTGTTCTACTTGGAGCTATTCCAAATTGTTGCTCCATTATACGTATCCGGCATCTCTACTCAGAGCTATCCGGATAGGTGTTAAGCTTGCATCGACGTAACCCTTTACGACGAACTCTTTTACCACCTCCATAATCGAGAAAATTCCTTAGTCCACTAGTTACTAAGGATAACTTTGACCGCTGTACTATGATCCATTCTTGGATCACACTTGTACCCCTTGACTGACTCATGGCAAGGCACACTTCAGGTGCGGTACACAGCATAGCATACTGTAGAGCCTATGTCTTAAGCATAGGGGACGACCTTCGTCCTTTCTCTCTATTCTGCCGTGGTCGAGCTTCAAGTCTTAACTTCATACCTTATAACTCAGGCAAGAACTCCTTCTTTGACTGATCCATCTTGAACACCTTCAAGATCATGTCAAGGTATGTGCTCATTTGAAAGTACCATTATGCGTTTTGATCTATCCTTATAGATCTTGATGCTCAATGTTCAAGTAGCTTAATCCAGGCTTTCCATTGGAAAACACTTTCCAAATAACCCTATATGCTTTCCAGAAATTCTACGTCATTTCCGATCAACAACATATATTCATCAGAAATTCTATAGTGCTCCCACTCACTTCTTTGGAAATACCAGTTTCTCATAAACTTTGTATACACCCAAAATCTTTGATCATCTCATCAAAGCATACATTCCAACTCCGAGATGCTTACTCCAGTCCTCAGAAGGATTGCTGGAGCTTTGCATACTTATTAGCATCTTTCAGGATTGACAAAACCTTCCGGTTGTATCACATACAACCTTTCCTCAAGAAAATCGTCGAGGAAACAATGTTTTGACATCCTATCTGCAAGATTTCATAAATAATGCAGTAATCGCTAATATAATTCCAACAGACTCTTAGCATCGCTACGAGCGAGAAAGTCTCACCGTAGTCAACTCCTTGAACTTGTCGGAAAACATCTTAACGACAAGTCGAGCTTTCTTAATGGTGACATTTACCATCATTGTCCGTCTTCCTTTTAAAATCCATCTGTACTCAACAGCCTTACGACCATCAAGTAGTTCTTCCAAAGTCTACACTTTGTTTTCATATATGGATCCTCTCTCGGATTATATGGCCTCGAGCTATTTATCGGAATCCGGGCCCACCATCGCTTCTCCATAGCTCGTAGGTTCATTGTTGTCTAGCAACATGACTTCCAAGACAGGATCACGTACCACTCTGAAGTAGTACGCATCCTTGTCATCCCACGAGGTAGTGACTTGATCTGAAGTTTCATGATCACTATCATAAGCTTCCACTTCAATTGGTGTAGGTGCCACAGGAACAACTTCCTGTGCCCTGCCACACACTAGTTGAAGAGACGGTTCAATAACCTCATCAAGTCTCCACCATCCTCCCACTCAATTCTTTCGAGAGAAACTTTTCCTCGAGAAAGGACCCGATTCTAGAAACAATCCCTTATTGCTTTAGGATCTGAGACAGGAGGTATACCCAACTGTTTTGGGTGTCCTATGAAGATGCATTTATCCACTTTGGGTTCGAGCTTATCAGCCTGAAACCTTTTCACATAAGCGTCGCAGCCCCAAACTTTTCAAGAAATGACAGCTTAGGTTTCTCTAAACCATAGTTCATACGGTGTCATCTCATCGGAATTACGTGGTGCCCTCTTTAAAGTGAATGTGGTTGTCTCTAATGCCTAACCCATAAACTATCGTGGTAATTTGATAAGAGACATCATGGTATGCATCATATCCAATAGGGTGCAGTTATGATGTTCGGACACACCATCACACTATGGTGTTCCAGGCTGTATCAGTTGTGAAACAATTTCCACAATGTCTCAATTTTGTGCCAAACTCGTAATTCAGATATTCATCTCTATGATCATATCATAGATATTTTATCCTCTTGTCACGACGATCTTTCGACTTCACCCTGAAATTACTTGAACCTTTCAATAATTCAGACTCGTGATTCATCAAGTAAAGGTACTCAACATCTACTCAAACCATCTGTGAAGTAAGAACATAACGATGTCCACTACACGCCTCAGCACTCATTGGACTGCACACATCAAAATGTATTACTTCCAACAAATTGCTTTCTAGTTCCATTTTACTGAAAACGAGGCTTTCAGTCATCTTGCCCATGTGGTATGATTTGCATGTCTCAAGTGATTCAAAATCAAGCGAGTACAAAACGGTCCATTTGCATGGAGTTTCTTCATGCATATATACCAATAGACATGGTTCGCATGTCCCAAACTTTTCAAAAACGAGTGAGCCCAAAGATCCATCAACATGGAGCTTCTTCATGCGTTTTATACCGATATGACTTACGTGGCAGTGCCACAAGTAGGTGGTACTATCATTACTATCTTTTGGCATGAATATGTGTATCACTACGATCGAGATTCAATAAACCATTCATTTTAGGTGTAAGACCATTGAAGGTATTATTCAAATAAACAGAGTAACCATTATTCTCCTTAAATGAATAACCGTATTGCGATAGACATAATCCAATCATGTCTATGCTCAACGCAAACACCAATCTCGATGGTAGAGGGAGTGTGCGATGCTTGATCATATCAACATTGGAAACACTTCCAACACATATCGTCAGCTCACCTTTAGCTAGTCTCCGTTTATTTCGTAGCTTTTATTTCGAGTTACTAACACTTAGCAACCGAACCGGTATCTAATACCCTGGTGCTACTAGGAGTACTAGTAAAGTACACATCAACACAATGTATATCCAATATACTTCTATCGACTTTGCCAGCCTTCTTATCTACCAAGTATCTAGGGTAATTCTGCTCCAGTGGCTGTTCCCTTTATTACAGAAGCACTTAGTCTCGGGTTTGGGTTCAACCTTGGGTTTCTTCACTAGAGCAGCAACTGAATTGCCGTTTCATGAAGTATCCCTTCTTGCCCTTGCCCTTCTTGAAACTAGTGGTTTCACTAACCATCAACAATTGATGCTCCTTCTTGATTTCTACTTTCGCGGTGTCATACATCACGAACAACTCAAGGATCATCATATATGTCCCTGATATATTATAGTTCATCACGAAGCTCTAGCAGCTTGGTGGTAATGACTTCGGAGAAACATCACTATCTTATCTGGAAGATCAACTCCCACTTGATTCAAATGATTGTTGTACTCAGACAATCCGAGCACAAGCTCAACAATTGAGCTTTTCTCCTTAGTTTGCAGGTTAAGAAAATCGTCGGAGGTCTTATACCTCTTGACGTGGGTACGAGCCTGAAATTCCAATTTCAGCCTTCAAAACATCTCATATGTTTCGTGACGTTTCAAAACGTCTTTGGTGCCTCAACTCTAAACCGTTTAACTGAACTATCATGTAGTTATCAAAATGTGTATGTCAGATGTTCGCAACATCCACAGACAACGTTCGAGGTTCAGCACACTGAGCGGTGCATTAAGGACATAAGCCTTCTATGAAGCAATGAGGACAATCCTCAGTTTACGGACCTAGTCCGCATAATTGCTACTATCAACTTTCAACTAATTTTTCTCTAGGATCATATCTAAACAGTAGAACTATAGCGTGAGCTACGACATAATTTGCAAAAATCCTTTTGACTATGTTCAGAATAATTAAGTTCATCTTATGAACTCCCACTTAGATAGACATCCCTCTAGTCATCTAAGTGATTACATGATCCGAGTGAACTAGGCCGTGTCCGATCATCACGTGAGACGGACTAGTCAACGTCGGTGAACATCTTCATGTTGATCGTATGTTCTATACGACTCATGCTCGACCTTTCGGTCTTCTGTGTTCCGAGGCCATGTCTATGCACATGCTAGGCTCGTCAAGTCAACCTAAGTGTATTGCGTGTGTAAATCTGTCTTACACCCGTTGTATGTGAACGTAAGGATCTATCACACCCGATCATCACGTGGTGCTTCGAAACGACGAACTGTAGCAACGGTGCACAGTTAGGGGAGAACACTTCTTGAAATTTTAATGAGGGATCATCTTATTTACTACCGTCGTTCTAAGCAAATAAGATGTATAAACATGATAAACATCATATGCAATCAAATAATAGTGACATGATATGGCCAATATCATATAGCTCCTTTGATCTCCATCTTGGGGTTCCATGATCATCTTGTCACCGGTATGACACCATGATCTCCATCATCATGATCTTCATCATCGTGTCTTCTTGAAGTTGTCTCGTCATCGACATGCAAGTCGTGATTCCCTTGACAAGAACATGATCAATCTCATACATCACATATATCATTCATCACATCCTTTTGGCCATATCACATCACATAGCATACCCTGCAAAAACAATTTAGACGTCCTCTAATTGTTGTTTGCATGTTTTACGTGGCTGCTATGGGTTTCTAGCAAGAACGTTTCTTACCTACGCAAAGACCACAACGTGATATGCCAATTGCTTCCCTTCATAAGGACCCTTTTCATCGAATCCGATCTGACTAAAGTGGGAGAGACAGACACCCGCTAGCCACCTTATGCAACTAGTGCATGTCAGTCGGTGGAACCTGTCTCACGTAAGAGTACGTGTAAGGTCGGTCCGGGCCGCTTCATCCCACGATGCCGCCGAATCAAGATAAGACTAGTAACGGCAAGCATATTGAACAAAATCAACGCCCACAACTACTTACTTTGTGTTCTACTCGTGCATAGAATCTACGCAATAGACCTAGCTCTGATACCACTATGGGGAACGTAGCAGAAATTCAAAATTTCCTACGTGTCACCAAGATCTATCTATGGAGATCTAGCAACGAGGGGAAGGAGAGTGCATCTACATACTACCCTTGTAGATCGCTAAGCGGAAGCGTTCAAGTGAACGGGGTTGATGGAGTCGTACTCGTCGTGATCCAAATCACCGATGATCCTAGCGCCGAACGGACGGCACCTCCGCGTTCAACACACGTACGGAACGGAGACGTCTCCCACGCCTTGATCCAGCAAGGAGGAGGGAGAGGTTGAGGAAGAGAGTCCAACAGCAGCACGACGGCGTGGTGGTGATGGAGCTCGTGGTTCTCCAGCAGGGCTTCGCCAAGCACTATGGAGGAGGAGGAGGTGTAGGAGGAGGGAGGGTTGCGCCAGGTTCAGGGGTGTGGCCGCCCTCCCACCCCTCCACTATTTATAGGTGGGGAGAGAGGGGGCCGCCCCCCTAGATCCCATCTAGGGTTGGGGGCGGCGGCCAAGGGGGGGAGGAGTGCCTCCCAAGTCAAGTGGAGGCCCTCCCCCTTAGGGTTTCCCCTCTCCCATGCGCATGGGCCTTGGGGGGGCTGGTGCCCTTGGCCCATTAAGTTTAGGGCGCCCCCCTACAGCCCATGCTACTATATTGGACGTGGTGGAACATTTTCCGGACCTCCGGAATCCTCCGGAAGCTTCCCGGTACAATACCAGAAAAAACCGAACTTTTCCCGGAACCCGAACAACTTTCCATATATAAATCTTTACCTCCGTACCATTCCGGAACTCCTCGTGATGTCCGGGATCTCATCCGGGACTCCGAACAACATTCGGTAATCACATACAAGTCTTCCTAATAACCCTAGCGTCATCGAACCTTAAGTGTGTAGACCCTACGGGTTCGGGAACCATGCAGACATGACCGAGACAACTCTCTGGCCAATAACCAACAGCGGGATCTGGATACCCATGTTGGCTCCCACATGTTCCACGATGATCTCATCGGATGAACCAGGATGTCGAGGATTCAATCAATCCCGTATTCAATTCCCTTTGTCCAGCGGTATTGTACTTGCCCGAGATTCGATCGTCGGTATCCCGATACCTTGTTCAATCTCGTTACCGGCAAGTCTCTTTACTCGTTCTGTAACACATCATCCCATGATCAACTCCTTGGTCACATTGTGCACATTATGATGATGTCCTACCGAGTGGGCCCAGAGATACCTCTCCGTTTACACGGAGTGACAAATCCCAGTCTCGAGTCGTGCCAACCCAACAGACACTTTCGGAGATACCTGTAGTGAACCTTTATAGCCACCCAGTTACGTTGTGACGTTTGGTACACCCAAAGCACTCCTACGGTATCTGGGAGTTGCACAATCTCATGGTCTAAGGAAATGATACTTGACATTAGAAAAGCTTTAGCATACGAACTACACGATCTTTGTGCTAGGCTTAGGATTGGGTCTTGTCCATCGCATCATTCTCCTAATCATGTGATCCCGTTATCAACGACATCCAGTGTCCATGGTTAGGAAACGGTAACCATCTATTGATCGACAAGCTAGTCAACTAGAGGCTTCCTAGGGACATGGTGTTGTCTATGTATCCACACATGTATCAGAGTTTCCTATCAATACAATTCTAGCATGGATAATAAACGATTATCATGAACAATGAAATATAATATAATAATAACTAATTTATTATTGCCTCTAGGGCATATTTCGAACACCACTTGCCGTGGCGGCGCAAGGATGCCAAGATCAAGCTCCGCCTCCACGACGGGCCCCGGTGGCCACGGCAGGCTGCCGCGCCTTCACTCCTGAGCTGCGTAGCGTCGTCTGGCCAGGCAAGTTCAAGACAGATCTGACTCCTCGCTAGGACAGCACCCCCGACCCTGCGGAGTTCTTTCAGCTCTATGAGCTGAGCATCGAGGCGGTCAACGGCGACGAAAAGGTCATGGCGAACTAGTTTCCCATGGCTCTCAAGGACGACGCTCGCTCATGGCTTCTGAACCTGCCCCTAGGTTCGATCTCCTCCTGGGATGAGATGCGCAACCACTTCATCGCCAACTTTCAAGGCACTCGCGACCGCCCCCGGGTCGCGGTTGACCTGCGCCGCATCAAGCAACAACCGGGAGAAACCCTGCAGAAGTACATCCAGCGCTTCAGCAGCGCACGAATCAAGATCCCCAAGGTTACAGACGAGGCCATCATCTCAGCGTTTTCCGACGGCGTCCGCGACATCAAGATGAAGGAGGAGCTCGCCATCCATGAGGAGCTGTGCACCACTTTGGAGCTGTTCAACATAGCGACCAAGTGTGCAAGAGCTGAGGCAGGGCGTCTCTGTAACACCCCGGATGTGATTTACCCAATATGTACTCCAACTCTTGCCATTTCCGGCCTTAAGTTATTCTATTTTCTCGGGTTTGGGTTTTTGTCTCCGTGTGTTGCTGTTGTTGTCATGCATCTCATATCATGTCATCATGTGCATTGCATTTGCATACGTGTTCATCTCATGCATTCGAGCATTTTCCCCGTTGTCCGTTTTGCATTCCGGCGGTTCGTTCTCCTCCGGTGGTCTTTTCTACCTTTCTTTCGTGTGTGGGGATTAAACATTTCCGGATTGGACCGAGACTTGCCAAGCGGCCTTGGTTTACTACCGTAGACCGCCTGTCAAGTTTCGTACCATTTGGACTTCGTTTGATACTCCAACGGTTGACCGAGGGACCGAAAAGTCCTCGTGTGTGTTGCAGCCCAACACCCCTCCAAGTTGGCCCAAAACTCACCAAAACCCTCTCCATCATCTAGAGCGTTCGATCACCATCACGTGGCCGAAAACCGCACCTCATTTGGACTCTCCTAGCTCCCTCTACCTATAAATACGTGATCCCCTCCGAAAATTCCGCAGTCCAAACCCTAGGCCCCTCCATCCGCGCGCCGGACACGTCCGGGCCGCGCCGGACGTTTCGCGCCGCCGCCCCGCAGCCAACCGGGAGGCGCCACGTGTCCCCGGCCGGCCTCCTCCGCCGCGGCCCGCGGGAGCCCGCATCCGCCCCCCCGGCCCATCCGGCCAGCGCCGCCGCCCGCACCCGCGCACCCGAGCACCTGCCGCCTCCTTCGCCGTCTCCGGCGGCCGGACGCCGCTCGCCGCCGCCCTCTTCTCGCGCCGGATCCCCTCGACCGCGCCGCCCCGTCGCAGCTCCGGTGGCCGCCGCCCCCGCCGACGCCGCCCTCCGCCGCCGCCTCGCCGTCCTCCTCTAGGCCGACAAGTCCCCGGCGAGCTCTCCCTCCTCCGGCCATCTCTCTCCTCCGGCGAGCACTGTTCCGGTCATCCTCGAAGTCCGCGCCGATCCGGATCCAGATCTGAGAAAATATCTCGGGTTGACTTTTGCCCGAAACCCTAATAATTTTGCATATTTCATCGTGCTATAACTTTGCATCCGTAGCTCCGTTTTGGGCATATAGCATATCAAAACGTTCGTCTCAAAGAGCACATCATTTCATCTCATTGCATCATTTTCTTTTGAGTTCATCTTGATGCCCGAAATGCTGTTAGAAGAGTGCTACTTGAGATAATTGTCAGATCTGCTGCTCCATTTAGATATTTGTCATTTTTGCCATGATTAATGTGTGCATGCTATGCCCCTGAGCTCTACATATGTTTTGTTAAGGGTTTTTTCATCTTTCCAGAGGTGCAACCCATGTATTTTTGTGATGTGTGTGGTGACTAGAACAAACTTGCAAAGTGAGGCACTTGGTAATGCTGATTTCAGGGACTTAGCATTTCCACTAAGTCCTTGACCTGTTTATCTCATATGGCCATATGTTCATGTTGTTTCCTGGTGATCCGTGCCTCTTGTGAGGATGATCAGTAAGGATGTTTTGTTAATCTTGTAGTGCTCTATCCATCCATGTCTTTGTTTGCAATTATGGAGCACCCTATCTTGAGTCAATCGAGCTCTACTTTTGTCATTTCATGAATCTGGGCAGATTGTCTACCTGTTAGCGATTTTGCCGATGATGTTGTAGCTGATCCGTGCATGCTATGCTATTGTTCTTGCCATGTCTAGCTTGAATTTTGTGTATTCTTGATGGGTGTATGCTTAGCTTGTCATGACTTGCTCTGTAGTGAGTGCATCGAGCTCGTAAACATGCATACTTGATATCTGTTTCAGCATGCTCCAGTTTTCACTAAGTCTGTGATCTGATTATGTTTTTGCCATGTTCACATGCTTGCAAATGTATTTTCTGATCCCTTTTGGCTCAAAGTCACTAAGGGACTTTTGTTAAGCTCTTTGCGTAGCTCCATGCCATGCTTTACTTTGCCATGTTCAGGCCCTGTAGCGTGTAGTTTTGTTGCTCCAAAGAGTGCTATCTGATCTGAAATTCCAGACAAGTGTTAATTTCACTAAGTCTGAAATCTGTTTGTCAAATGCATTTTTGACATGCCTGTTTGAACCTGTTAATGGATGAATTGGCCGTAGCTCAGTGCTAGACTTTTGTTAAGCATCATGAGTGGATTCCTGCCATGTATTTTGTTGTCATGTTTGAGTGCTGTAGCATGTTCATCTCGTTGCATTTAGATGGCTACTTGCTGTTAATCGCAGAACATGGTCATATTAGAATTGCTTGCCATTTCCAAACCGTAACTCCGATTCCGGCGTTCTTTATATCGTTTTCAAGCGATTTCATCTCATCTTTCAGTGGAACACTTGGATTTCCATGTTGAGGCCAGGTTCATGCATTTCTTGTCAAATCTTGCATATACATCCCGCATCGCATTCCGCATAGCATACCATCTTTGCATCATATTGTTTGAGCTTTGCACGTGGTTGATTGTGTTCCGTTTGCTTGTTTGTCTTATTTGGGTAGAGCCGGGAGACGAGTTCGCTAACGAGGATCCCGTTGAGTTTGCTTTCGAGGATCCAGTCAACTCTGACAACTTTGCAGGCAAGATGATCATACCCTCGAAATCACTACTATCTTTGCTTTGCTAGATGCTCGCTCTTTTGCTATGCCTATGCTACGATGCCTACCACTTGCTTATCATGCCTCCCAAATTGCCATGTCAAACCTCTAACCCACCATGTCCTAGCAAACCGTTGATTGGCTATGTTACCGCCTTGCTCAGCCCCTCTTATAGCGTTGCTAGTTGCAGGTGAAGATTGGAGACCGTTCCTTATTGGAACATTATTTACTTGTTGGGATATCACTATATTATCTTGTTATCTTAATACATATATATACTTGGTAAAGGGTGGAAGGCTCGGCCTCTCGCCTAGTGTTTGGTTCCACTCTTGCCGCCCCTAGTTTCCGTCATATCGGTGTTATGTTCCCGGATTTTTGCGTTCCTTACGCGGTTGGGTTATAATGGGAACCCCTTGATAGTTCGCCTTGATTAAAGCTTTTCCAGCAATGCCCAACCTTGGTTTTACCATTTGCCACCTAGCCTTTTTTTCCCTTGGGTTTCCGGAGCCCGAGGGTCATCTTATTTAAACCCCCCCCCCCGGGCCAGTGCTCCTCTGAGTGTTGGTCCGAACTAGAGTCCTGTGCAGCGCCCCCTCGGGGAAACTCGAGGTTTGGTTTTAGTTGTATGGAGAGCTCATCTGAGTGTGCCCTGAGAACGAGATATGTGCAGCTCCTATCGGGATTTGTCGGCACATTCGGGCGGTGTTGCTGGTCTTGTTTTAACCTGTCGAAGTGTCTTGAAGAACCGAGATACCGAGTCTGATCGGAACGTCTCGGGAGGAGGTCTATTCCTTCGTTGACCGTGAGAGCTTGTCATGGGCTAAGTTGGGACTCCCCTGCAGGGATTTGAACTTTCGAAAGCCGTGCCCGCGGTTATGGGCAGATGGGAATTTGTTAATATCCGGTTGTAGATAACTTGAACCTTAACTTAATTAAAATGAATCAACAGTGTGAGTTACCGTGATGGTCTCTTCTCGGCGGAGTCCGGGAAGTGAACACGGTGTTGGAGTAATGCTTGCCGCAGGTTGCCCTCTAGTTATTCGTTCGCGCTTTGCCTCCTCTTCTCGCTCTCTTTTGCGAACAGGATAGCCACCATATATGCTAGTCGCTTGCTGCAGCTCCACATATTTACCTTGCTTTTCCTATTAAGCTTAAATAGTCTTGATCGCGAGGGTGCGAGATTGCTGAGTCCCTGTGGCTCATAGATTACTTCCAAACCAGATGCAGGGCCTGATGATTCCGCTCCAGGTGACGCGCTCGAGCTCAAGTGGGAGTTCGACGAGGACTCTCAACGATACTACGTGTCTTTCCCTGATGATCAGTAGTGGTGCCCAGTTGGGGGTGATCAGGACCGTGTCGCATGTTGGGTTATCTTTTATTTTGGCGTCGTAGTCGGGCCATGAGTGTTTGAATGTTGTAATGCTATTTATGTACTTGATTGACGTGGCGAGTGTAAGCCAACTATGTTATCTCCCCTTTATTATTCAAATTACATGGGATGTTGTGAAGATTGCCTAACTTGCGACATTGCTTTCAATGCGGTTATGTCTCTAAGTCGTGCCTCGACACGTGGGAGCTATAGCCGCATCGAGGGCGTTACAAGTTGGTATCAGAGCCTTCCCCGACCTTAGCAGCCCCATTACTTGATCGTTTTAGCAGCCGAGTTGTGTCTAGAAAAAAATGTTTTGAGTCATTTAGGAATTATATATCGGAGAGTTTAGGAATTCTTTTTACTTCCCAGTCTCCTCATCGCTCTGGCAAGGCATCCTGACGTAGAGTTTTAACTCTTCTCTTCTCAAATTTCACTAAAAAAATTTAGGATCACGCGGGTATCTTGGAATCGTTCCGATGGTTTTATGACGAGAACATTGTCTTGGTGCC
Organism: Triticum urartu; assembly: GCF_003073215.2. NCBI lineage: Eukaryota > Viridiplantae > Streptophyta > Magnoliopsida > Poales > Poaceae > Triticum > Triticum urartu. The sequence goes on from NC_053024.1 coordinate 40,015,717, forward strand.
TCCTGTCAGGGGTTTTGTGGAAGTGTCCCAGGGATTTGAGCTCTGAGGTGTTGTCGTCATAATTTTATCGTTGCAGTTCTGGAATACCTGAGTTTAGTACGCCGACATCGAAAATCTCTTTTATGCAGTTCGTTGGTGAGATAACCTCGACGCCATCCAGTACTGGGGCGGGAGTTCGGGAGTATCACCATAACTTGTATAACGGATGCTTTTCGAAGGTTGAGGTAGATGGTTTCCGAAGTTTTTCTCGGTTATGTGTTGAAGGATGGATACAGATGGATGTAGGTTTTGCTAGATTTGGGTGAGATATTATGCTTCCCCTGTATCCCCAACACCTGATTGCATAACCGGAAAGGTTCGGGAGTTTCATAGGTGGGAATTCTTGTAGCTCTAGTTATTCTTCCACGGATATTTGGTTTGAGATTGGGATTTCTTACCGAGTATTAGTTCTTGATTCGTACCTTGTTGATTTATTTCGCTACCTAAATTCTAAGTGGCTTCTCAATTTATGGATATGTGACCATTTCAAGAGGAATGCATTCGTTCATTTTGTTCGGATGTGAAGACTTTATGTTGCAATTTTCATTCCGTTGGATTCAGCTTCATTTTATCTGTCTATGTGCTAACGGTGGTCAACCTCTTCAGGATGGCTCCGGCTAAGAGCACCAATCAGAACCAGAATCAGGATCCGCCACCACCTCCACCTCCTCCGGAGGCATGGCAAGCTGTGATGGCCGCAACCAATGCAAACACACAGTTGATCATGCAAATTCTTCAAGAGCGCAATAAAGGCAACCAAGGGAACCAAGGCAACAATCAGAATCACTTTGCTACACTCAACCAGTTCCTTGCTAACGGGCCAAAGACTTTCAGAAATTGTGTTGAGGCAACTGATGCTGACGATTGGCTCATGGATCTGTGCAAGCATTTCGAGTGCAGTAACGTTAGGCCTGAGGACTTCGTCAAGTTCGCTTCCTTCCAACTCAAAGATCAAGCTGCAGAATGGTTCCAGCAGTACAAGGATTCCAGAGGTGGACGTGCAATTACCTGGGATGAATTCCGTAAAGATTTCAAAGCTCATCATATTCCTCAGAGCGTGGTTGAAAGCAAGCGTGAGGAATTCCGCAACCTGAAGCAACGCTCTTTGTCTGTCTATGACTACAACAAGTTGTTTCAGAAGCTCGCCCGCTTTGCCAAGCAGGACGTTCCTGATGAGAAGAGCATGATATACCAGTTCAGCGGTCGTCTCAGCGAAGAAATTCAGCTAGCTCTTGTTCTCTTTGAGCCCTTGAGGTACGATGAGTTCTACAACATGGCATTGAAGCAAGAGGCTGCTCAATTGAGGTGTGATGCTTCCAAGAAGCGAGTCAGAGACACTACTCCTTCTTCCTCTACTCAAGTGGCCAAGCAGCAGAAGTATGGGCTTCCTCCTCCTCCATTCCGTCAGCCGTTTCAGCAGAAGAGCAAAGGTGGCAGTGGATCTTCGCACCCACCCAATCCTGGCTTTCAGAACAAGACTTCGTCTCAAGCTCCAAGATCAAGTGCTCCGTATCACCGTCTGCTTTCAGAGGTCACGTGCAACAAGTGCCAACAGAAGGGTCACTATGCCAACAAGTGTCTCAATCAGAGGCGTCTTCCTCCTCCTCCTGTGAGATCGGCAAGTACAGCTGTGGTCAAGCATAACCCCAAGTACGCCAAGGTCAATATGGTGAATGCAGCTCAGGCAGAGGACTCGTCAGATGTCATCATGGGTAACCTTCCTGTTAATGATATTCCTGCAAAAGTTCTTTTTGACACTGGTGCATCGCATTGTTTCATTTCCAAACCTTTTGCATCGAAGTATGAGTGCGATTATCAGCATCTGCAAAATTCCTTGCAAATCATGTCACCGGGCAAGCAAATGACAGCTAATTTCTGCGTCCCGGATATTACTATCACGTTGGGCGACTACAAATTTCTAGCTTCTCCTATTGTTCTGGGTGATTCGGATATTGATCTTATTCTCGGAATGGATTGGCTTTCTAAGCACAAGGCGCATCTTGATTGTGCTGCCAGGCAGATTCAATTGACTCATTCGTTTGAGGATGTAATTGTCTTTGCCGCTTGGGATAATACCACCCGTCCGTTTTCTCTCAATGAGAAGGGTGAACTCGATGCCATCTCGCAGATTCCAGTCGTTTGCGAATATCAAGACGTCTTTCCAGAAGATCTTCCAAGAATGCCTCCGCACCGGCCAGTTGAATTCGTCATCGATCTTGAGCCTGGCACGGAACCTGTGTGCAAGCGTCCTTACAAGCTCGGACCTGAAGAGCTGAAGGAGCTGAAGAAGCAACTCGATATTCAAGAGAGAATGGGTCTCATCCGGCCTAGTTCTTCTCCGTGGGGTTGTGGTGTTCTTTTTGTGAAGAAGAAGGATGGAACGGACCGACTTTGTGTTGATTACCGTCCATTGAACAAGAAGACCATCAAGAACAAATACCCACTTCCCAACATCAATGAGCTGTTCGAACAACTCAAAGGTGCCCAAGTGTTCTCCAAGCTTGATCTCCGTATGCGTTATCATCAGATTCGTATCCGTGAGCAAGATATTCCCAAGATGGCTTTCAGGACAAGCTATGGGTCATATGAATACACTGTCATGTCTTTTGGCCTCGTCAACGCTCCTCCGACTTTCTCTCGCATGATGAACTTCATCTTCAACTCCTACACCAATGACTTCGTTTTGGTCTATCTCGACGACATTCTAGTTTTCTCGAAGAACATGGAAGATCATGCCAAGCACTTGCGTTTGGTACTCGATAAGCTGAGGGAACACAAGTTCTACGCCAAGTTCTCCAAGTGCGAATTTTGGCTCGATGAGGTTCTTTATCTTGGTCATATCATCTCTGCCAAGGGCATTGCGGTGAATCCTGAGAAGGTGTCTGCAATTGTGAATTGGGAACCTCCTCAGAACGTGAAGCAACTCCGTAGCTTCCTCGGTCTCGCAAGCTATTGCCGAAGATTCGTTGAAAACTTTTCTAAGATCGCGAAGCCTCTCTCAAATCTTCTCCAGAAGCACGTCAAGTACATTTGGTCTCCGGAGTGTGACATTGCTTTCAACACTTTGAAAGAGAAATTGGTCACTGCTCCAGTTTTGACTCCGCCTGATGAATCCAAGCCGTACGAGGTCTTTTGTGATGCCTCTCTCCAAGGTCTTGGCGCAGTGTTGATGCAAGAGAATAAAGTTGTGGCTTATACCTCTCGCCAGTTGAAGACTAACGAGAAGAACTACCCCACTCATGATCTCGAGTTGGCGGCAGTTGTGCATGCTCTTTTGACTTGGAGACATCTCTTATTGGGAAGAAAAGTGGACATCTTCACTGACCACAAGAGTCTCAAGTACATCTTCACTCAGCCTAATCTCAACCTCAGGCAAACTCGATGGGTCGAAATGATTCAAGAGTATAATTCGAGTATCGAGTATACTCCAGGCAAGGCCAATGTGATTGCTGACGCATTGAGCAGGAAGGCTTATTGCAACAGTCTGATTCTCAAGCCTTATCAACCCGAGCTTTGTGAAGCTTTCCGCAAACTTAATCTGTAAGTTGTTCCTCAAGGTTTCCTCTCCAACCTTCAAGTCTCTCCTACCTTGGAAGACCAGATTCGCCAAGCCCAGCTTCTTGATGCTATGGTGAAAAAGGTGAAGATTGGGATTGCCAAGAGTCAACCCAAGTACAAGTGCTACCGCCTTGATGACAAGGATACTCTCTTCTTCGAGGATCGTATTGTTGTGCCCAAAGGTGACCTTCGTAAAGTGATCATGAATGAGGCTCACAATTCTCTCCTCTCCATCCACCCTGGGAGCACGAAGATGTATCAGGACCTCAAGCAAGCTTATTGGTGGACTCGAATGAAGCGCGAGATTGCTCAATTCATGAATGAATGTGATGTCTACAGAAGAGTGAAGGCAGAACACTAAAGGCTAGCTGGTCTCCTCCAACCTCTTGCCATTCCAGAATGAAAGTTTGACCACATTGAAATGGACTTCGTGAATGGTTTTCCAAAGTCCAAACGTGGCAATGATGCTATATTCGTTGTCATCGACAAACTCACTAAAGTGGCTCACTTTCTTCCTATCAAAGAGTCAATCACCGCAGCTCAATTTGCGGAACTCTATACCTCTCGAATTGTCTCTCTACACGGTATTCCTCAAGTGATCTCTTCAGACCGTGGCAGCATCTTTACCTCCAAGTTTTGGGATTCTTTTCAGAAGGCCATGGGCACCAACATCCGCTTCAGCACAACTTTCCATCCTCAAACTAGCGGTCAAGTCGAGCGTGTCAATCAGATTCCTGAAGATATGCTCAGGGCTTGTGTGATCTCCTTCGGCATGAAGTGGGAGGATTGTCTTCCATATGCTGAATTCTCCTACAACAACAGTTTTTAAGCAAGTTCGGGCAAGGCCCCATTTGAAATTCTGTATGGCAGGAAGTGCCGTACCCCTCTCAACTGGTCCGAAACCGGTGAACGTCAGCTTTTGGGTAATGACTTAATCACAGAGGCAGAGGAAATGTGCAAAGTCATTCGAGATAACCTCAAAGTAGCCCAATCCCGCCAGAAGAGCTACTATGATAGTAAGCACCGTGATTTGGCTTTCGAGATCGGAGATCATGTTTACCTCCGCGTCTCTCCTATGAAAGGTACTCGTCGCTTCGGTATCAAAGGGAAGCTTGCCCCTAGATACGTGGGACCTTTCAAGATTGTCAGCAAGAGAGGCGATCTCGCCTATCAACTCGAGCTTCCTTTCAAACTTTGCAAATGTTCATGATGTGTTCCATGTCTCTCAGCTCTGAAAGTGCTTCAAGACTCCTGACCGCACCGTCAACTTCGAGGACATTGAGCTCCAAGAAGATCTCTCTTATCGTGAGCACCCAGTTGCTATTCTTGAAGAGACTGAACGCAAGACTCGCAACAAGTCAATCAAATTCCTCAAAGTCAAGTGGTCACACCATTCCAACCGTGAAGCTACCTGGGAACGCGAGGATCACCTCCGTTATGAGTACCCGGCGTTCTTTCAGCCCTAGATCTCGGGGCGAGATCCTTTCGTAGTGGTGGAGTGTTGTAACACCCCGGATGTGATTTACCCAATATGTACTCCAACTCTTGCCGTTTCCGGCCTTAAGTTATTTTATTTTCTCGGGTTCGGGTTTTTGTCTCCATGTGTTATTATCTTTGTCATGCATCTCATATCATGTCACCATGTGCATTGCATTTGCATACGTGTTCATTTCATGCATTCGAGCATTTTCCCTGTTGTCCGTTTTGCATTCCGGCGCTTCGTTCTCCTCCGGTGGTCTTTTCTACCTTTCTTTCGTGTGTGGGGATTAAACATTTCCGGATTGGACCGAGACTTGCCAAGCGGCCTTGGTTTACTACCGGTAGACCGCCTGTCAAGTTTCGTACCATTTGGACTTCGTTTGATACTCCAACGGTTGACCGAGGGACCGAAAAGTCCTCGTGTGTGTTGCAGCCCAACACCCCTCCAAGTTGGCCCAAAACCCACCAAAACCCTCTCCATCATCTAGAGCGTTCGATCACGATCGCGTGGCCGAAAACTGCACCTCATTTGGACTCCCTAGCTCCCTCTACCTATAAATATGTGATCCCCTCCGAAAATTCCGCAGTCCAAACCCTAGCCCCCTCCATCCGCGCGCCGGACATGTCCTGGCCGCGCCGGACGTTTCGCGCCGCCGCCCCGCAGCCAACCGGGAGGCGCCACGTGTCCCCAGCCGGCCTCCTCCGCCGTCGCCCACGGGAGCCCACATCCGCCCCCCCCCCCGGCCCATCCGGCCAGCGCCGCCGCCCGCACCCACGCACCCGAGCGCCCGCCACCTCCTTCGCCGTCTCCGGCAGCCGGACGCCGCCGACCGCCGCTCGCCGCCGCCCTCTTCTCACGCCGGACCCCCTCGACCGCGCCGCCCCGTCGCAGCTCCGGTGGCCGCCGCCCCCGCCGATGCCGCCCTCCGCCGCCGCCTCGCCGTCCTCCTCCCGGCCGACTAGTCCCCGACGAGCTCTCCCTCCTCCGGCCATCTCTCTCCTCCGGCAAGCACTGTTTCGGTCATCCTCGAAGTCCGCGCCAATCCGGATCCAGATCTGAGAAAATATCTCGGGTTGACTTTTGCCCGAAACCCTAATCATTTTGCATATTTCATCGTGCTATAACTTTGCATCCGTAGCACTGTTTTGGGCATATAACATATCAAAATGTTCATCTCAGAGAGCACATCATTTCATCTCATTGCATCATTTTCTTTTGAGTTCATCTTGATGCCCGAAATGCTGTTAGAAGAGTGCTACTTGAGATAATTGTCAGAGCTGCTGCTCCATTTAGATATTTGTCATTTTTGCCATGATTAATGTGTGCATGATATGCCCCTGAGCTATACATATGTTTTGTTAAGGGTTTTGTTATCTTTCCAGAGGTGCAACCCATGTATTTTTGTGATGTGTGTGGTGACTAGCACAAGCTTGCAAAGTGAGGCACTTGGTAATGCTGATTTCAGGGACTTAGCATTTCCACTAAGTCCTTGACCTGTTTATCTCATATGGCCATATGTTCATGTTATTTCTTGGTGATCCGTGCCTCTTTTGAGGATGATTAGTAAGTATGTTTTGTTAATCTTGTAGTGCTATATCCATCCATGTCTTTGTTTGCAATTATGGAGCACCCTAGCTTGAGTCAATCGAGCTCTACTTTTGTCATTTCGTGAATCTGGGCAGATTGTCTACCTGTTAGCAATTTTGCCGATGATGTTGTAGCTGATCCGTGCATGCTATGCTATTGTTCTTGCCATGTCTAGCTTGCATTTTGTGTATTCTTGATGGGTGTTTGCTTAGCTTGTCATGACTTGCTCTGTAGTGAGTGCATCGAGCTCGTAAACATGCGTACTTGATATCTGTTTCAGCATGCTCCAGTTTTCACTAAGTCTGTGATCTGATTATGTTTTTGCCATGTTCACATGCTTGCAAATGTATTTTCTGATCCCTTTTGGCTCAAGGTCACTAAGGGACTTTTGTTAAGCTCTTTGCGTAGCTCCATGCCATGCTTTACTTTTCCATGTTCAGGTCCTGTAGCGTGTAGTTTTGTTGCTCCAAAGAGTGCTATCTGATCTGAAATTCCAGACAAGTGTTAATTTCACTAAGTCTGAAATCTGTTTGTCAAATGCATTTTTGCCATGCATGTTTGAACCTGTTAATGGATGAATTGGCCGTAGCTCAGTGCTAGACTTTTGTTAAGCATCATGAGTGGATTCCTGCCATGTATTTTGTTGTCATGTTTTAGTGTTCTAGCATGTTCATCTCGTTGCATTTAGATGGCTACTTGCTGTTAATCGCAGAATGTGGTCATATTAGAATTGCTTGCCATTTCCAAACCGTAACTCCGATTCCGGCGTTCTTTATATCGTTTTCAAGCGATTTCATCTCATCTTTCCAGTGGAACACTTGGATTTCCATGTTGAGGCCAGGTTCATGCATTCCTTGTCAAATCTTGCATATACATCCCGCATCGCATTCCGCATAGCATACCATCTTTGCATCATATTGTTTGAGCTTTGCACGTGGTTGATTGTGTTCCGTTTGCTTGTTTGTCTTGTTTGGGTAGAGCCGGGAGACGAGTTCGCTAACGAGATTACCGTTGAGTTTGCTTTCGAGGATCCAGTCAACTCTGACAACTTTGCAGGCAAGATGATCATACCCTCGCAATCACTACTATCTTTGCTTTGCTAGATGCTCGCTCTTTTGCTATGCCTATGCTACGATGCCTACCACTTGCTTATCATGCCTCCCAAATTGCCATGCCTCTAACCCACCATGTCCTAGCAAAACCGTTTGATTGGCTATGTTACCGGCCTTGCTCAGCCCCTCTTTATGCGTTGCTAGTTGCAGGTGGAAGATTGGAGACCATTCTTGTTGGAACATTATTTACTTGTTGGGATTATCACTATTATTATCTTGTTTATCTTAATGCATCTATATACTTGGTAAAGGTGGAAGGCTCGGCCTCTCGCTAGTGTTTTGTTCCCACTCTTGCCGCCCCTAGTTTCCGTAATATCGGTGTTATGTTCCCGGATTTTGCGTTCCTTACGCGGTTGGGTTATAATGGGAACCCCTTGATAGTTCGCCTTGATTAAAGATTTCCAGCCAATGCCCAACCTTGGTTTTACCATTTGCACCTAGCCTTTTTTTTCCCTTGGGTTTCCGGAGCCCGAGGGTCATCTTATTTTTAAACCCCCCCGCCAGGTGCTCCTCTGAGTGTTGTCCGAACTAGAGTCCTATGCAGCGCCCCCTCGGGAAACTCGAGGTTTGGTTTTAGTTGTATGGAGAGCTCAATCTTGAGTGTGCCCTGAGAACGAGATATGTGCAGCTCCTATCGGGAGGCACATTCGGGCGGTGTTGCTGGTCTTGTTTTAACCTGTCGAAGTGTCTTGAAGAACCGAGATACCGAGTCTGATCGGAACGTCTCGGGAGGAGGTCTATTCCTTCGTTGACCGTGAGAGCTTGTCATGGGCTAAGTTGGGACTCCCCTGCAGGGATTTGAACTTTCGAAATCCGTGCCTGCGGTTATGGGCAGATGGGAATTTGTTAATGTCCGGTTGTAGATAACTTGAACTTTAACTTAATTAAAATGAATCAACAGTGTGAGTTACCGTGATGGTCTCTTCTCGGCGGAGTCCGGGAAGTGAACACGGTGTTGGAGTAATGCTTGCCGCAGGTTGCCCTCTAGTTATTCGTTCGCGCTTTGCCTCCTCTTCTCGCTCTCTTTTGCGAACAGGATAGCCACCATATATGCTAGTCGCTTGCTGTAGCTCCACATATTTACCTTGCTTTTCCTATTAAGCTTAAATAGTCTTGATCGCGAGGGTGCGAGATTGCTGAGTCCGTGTGGCTCACAGATTACTTCCAAACCAGATGCAGGGCCTGATGATTCCGCTCCAGGTGACGCGCTTGAGCTCAAGTGGGAGTTCGATGAGGACTCTCAACGATACTACGTGTCTTTCCCTGATGATCAGTAGTGGTGCCCAGTTGGGGGTGATCGGGACCGTGTCGCATGTTGGGTTATCTTTTATTTTGGCGCCATAGTCGGGCCATGAGTGTTTGAATGTTGTAATGCTATTTATGTACTTGATTGACGTGGCGAGTGTAAGCCAACTATGTTATCTCCCCTTTATTATTCATATTACATGGGATGTTGTGAAGATTGCCTAACTTGCGACATTGCTTTCAATGTGGTTATGTCTCTAAGTCGTGCCTCGACACGTGGGAGCGATAGCCGCATCGAGGGCGTTACAGTCTCTCCCTCCTTGAGCTCCCCGCTATGGATCCAGATGAGAAGAAGGTCAAGGTCAAGGACGTGAAGCACAAAGGGGCGACCGTGCTCGCGGCAGAGCCGGACACCCGGCGTGGTCGAGATCTTCCCGAGTCGTCCAAGGGCAGTCACACATTCTGTGTCTTCCACAACGTGCGCACCCGCAACACCAACGATTGTCAAGAGTTCGGGGCCATTCAAGATGGACGCTTCGGCCGATGCCCCGAGCGCAACGACCGGGGCTACGGCCGAGGAGGTGGACGAGGTGGAGGACGTTGGGATGACCGTGGGCCCCGCCAGGAGTGGCGCGACCAGCCTTGCGAGGATCGTTGGCAGGACCAGCCTCGTGAGGGCGCCTGGAGGGACCAGCCTCGCGAGGACCGTCCTCGGGGCAACCCTGGTCTCCCTCCGCCGCCGCCGCCAAGAAGGAACGACGACCATCAACAGGACGAAGGGGCTGGGGGCTTCCAGGAGCCGCGCGCCATCGCCTGCATCTTGGGTGACGCTCAGGACCCAGCCTCCCTGGCATCTTCAAGTAGTTCCCTCGCGAAGTGAATGCAGCCCTCCCCAAGCTCGAGGCCACGCGCCCGCTTAGATGGTCCAAGTACGCCATCACCTTAAGCTCGGTAGACCAGCTCAAATGCGCGGCAACCACTAGCGTCCTCCCGATGCTCTGTTCACCCCCATCAGCAATATCCAAGTCACCAAGACCCTCATCGACGGTGGCGCAGTGCTCAGTGTCCTGTCTGTCGAGACGTTCGACAGCCTTCAAGTGCCATATGATCAGCTCCAGCCCACCAGGCCTTTCTCAGGAGTGACTGACGGCTCCACCACCCCGATAGGGCAAGTTCGTCTCCCTGTCACCTTTGGTCAGCGCGACAACTACCACACCGAGCTCGTCGACTTCGATGTGCCCACATCCGCCTACCGTACAATGCCATCCTCGGGTACGGCGCTAGCCAAATTCATGGCAGTCACCCACCATGGTTACAACGTCCTCAAGATGCTGGGAAGCGGCATCTTCACAGTCCCATGCGAAGAAAGAGACGTGGTGTGCTCCCTCGAGCGCGCCTTCGAAGCTGCGTCAATCGAAGACCCTGCCAGCGCGGGTGTGCAGTACACTCCTGAGGCCAACCCTAAGAAGAAGAAGCAGCTGCTCCGCACTGGACCTCAAGGGAGCGGCACCTCCGACGGCACCACCTCAGGATCCACGCCCGTGCCTAGAGTGCCTCCCTCCCTTGCATAGGGAGGCGCGCCTGGCGCCGTCCTCAGGCAGGGCTCGGGAGCTCTCTTCTGGAGGGCCTCGGACCTGGCCAACATCATGAGGGAGGCGCTCGGGCACCATGTGGAGGCGTGCTTCGCGGCACGTTTCCCTTAGGAGAACACCGGGCGAGGAGCGCCCGGCACTCAGGAATTCATCAACAAGACCACTCAGGAGCTTAAGGAAGTAAGGGCAATACGCGGCGACCGCCGCTCACTTAGCGCTGCTCCCCATCCAGGTGAGGGTGGTGAGCTGCGCGTCTGCATCGACGTCCCAGGGCTCAAAAGGGCCACATCTCAGGAACGCTTCTGGCCTTCGCGTGCTGGCCGATGTGAGGGTCCGCCTCACAGCTACGTTAGCATGCCGTTTGGCCTGCCGAGCGTGGCTGCCGCCTTCCAGCGCAATCTGCGGAGCATCCTGGCAGGTCAGGAGGCCAGGCATCACGCAGTCCTGGCGGAGATGGAGACGGTCCTCAGGAGGCCACCTGAGCCTCCAGAGCCTCCCGAGGCTCAGGGTTTCGACAGCTCATGAGGAGAGACTTCTTCGCTACATGTCTTCAGCTACCCCAACACTTTTTCGACAACCAAACCAGGTGACATTTTCCAAGTTCATTCAGCTGGGAGGGTCCCCAGGGATGCATCATTCCCAGGCTGCGTGGGTCCGTCCCTGCGGCATGTATCCGCTTGCATCTTTAGTTCACCCTACTACGGGCTCCCCTCGGGCTACATCGTCCCCAGGCCGCTCGGGTCTGACCCAGCGGCATGTATCATTCTCGCATTTACCTGAGCCAGTTGCTTTTCATGCATAATCTATCTGTGGTCATCACCTGCTTGATTGTCACCCACCATGGGAGCCGCACGCCGATGGTCTTTCTTCAGGATCCTTCGCATAAGAAGGCTAGGCACGGCGTCTATGCTCGGGCCCGTCCCTGCAGCGTCGATAAATCCAACGGCTGAGCTCTGTCTGGCGGGCCGGCCCCGTTCACGTCACCTCCTGGGGTCGTTGGTGCTTGGCCTTCTCGCACTATAACCTTAGGAAATTCGTTCGGTGCAGGTTGTCTAACCATCTCGCAAGAACGCCACGGCCATCAAGAACCAAGACCAGGCGCAACCCGCCTTGAGGTAGGGCCTTGTGAGTCCTGTGCTGGCTCACGAGTGCCGAGACACACCTCGTCAAGCCCTACCGTGCAGGCCACATGTCAGGGCGGGGTTGTACACGCCATGGGGGCCCTCCCACATACCAGTGACTGATTAGCAATCACCATGGCGATTTGTGCCCTTCCTCGCGCTAACTTGCAGGAACTTCCTGAGGACTACAGCGGGTGGTACCGCAGACTCTTTCTCTCTTCTCCCATGCAATTCGCTTGCACGTTAAAAGGGGGGCTCCTGAGCATCGCGACTCAGGAGCTCTTACTGGATCTCCAGCCATCACCCCTGGCCTTGACCACGGCATCGCGACCTGGCATACTAGCGGTGGCTGAGCTCGCTCGAGGGACCGAGACCTGAGGACGTAGATCACCCAGAAAGGCATGGAGAAGAGGGGGAGGCTTGCATGGGCCTAACCTAGCTACCCAACAGTGGCCGACGCGCAAGTCTGGCGCAACACGGGGAACCATCCCTGGAATACCAAGATAAGTCTCGTGCCTGGATCAAGCCAGCACTACGGCATAAGGCCCTCTCCCTTCGCTGCCCTGCTATGGCAATGTCACCTCCCTTTCCCATCCTCAGGTAGCTGCTTGCGCGCTAAAGGGGACCTCATGAGCATCGTGCCTCAAGAGCTCTTACTAGATCTCGGGCCACTCACCTCATGGCCTTGACCACGGTGATTACCCACAAGTATAGGGGATCGCAATAGTTTTCAAGGGTAGAGTATTCAACCCAAATTTATTGATTCGACACAAGGGGAGCCAAAGAATATTCCCAAGTATTAGCAGCTGAGTTTTCAATTCAACCACACCTGGAAACTTAATATCTGCAGCAAAGTGTTTAGTAGCAAAGTAATATGATAGTAGTGGTAACGGTAGCAAAAGTAATATTTTTTGAGCATCAAAAGTAATATTTTTGGTTTTATAGTGATTGGAACAGTAGCAACGGAAAAGTAAATAAGCAAAGAACAATATATGAAAATCTCGTAGGCAATGGATCAGTGATAGATAATTATGTTATAACTGTGTCACCCTATGTTATATCTTCCATGCTACACACATTATAGGCGGTTCCCAAGCAGAATGGTAAAGTTATACCCCTCCACCACCAACAAGCATCAATTCATGGCTTGCCCGAAACAACGGGTGCCTCCAACTAACAACAATCCTGGGGGAGTTTTGTTTGCAATTATTTTGATTTGATTTGAGCATGGGACTGGGCATCTCGGTGACCAGCCATTTTCTCGTGAGTGAGGAGCGAAGTCCACTCCTCTTGAGAATAACCGGCCTAGCATGGAAGATACAGACAGCCCTAGTTGATACCTGAGCTATTCGAGCATACAAAACAGAATGCTTATTTGAAGGTTTAGAGTTTGGCACATACAAATTTACTTGGAACGGCATGTAGATACCGTATATAGGAAGGTATGGTGGACTCATATGGAATAACTTTGGGGTTTATGGAGTTGGATGCACAAGCAGTATTCCCGCTTAGTACAAGTGAAAGCTAGAAATAGACTGGGAAGCGACCAGCTAGAGAGCGACAACAGTCATGAACATGCATTAAAATTAATCAACACTGAATGCAAGCATGAGTAGGATATAAATCACCATGAACATAAATACGTGAAGGCTATGTTGGTTTTGTTTCAACTACATGCGTGAACATGTGCCAAGTCAAGCCACTTGAATCGTTCAAAGGAGGATACCACCCTATCATAACACATCACAACCATTTTAATAGCATGTTGGCACGCAGGTAAACCATTATAAACTCCTAGAAAATTAAGCATGGCATGGGCAACTATAATCTCTAATTGTCATTGCAAACATGTTTCTTTCATAATAGGCTGAATTAGGAACAATGAGCTAATCATATTTACAAAAACAAGAGAGGTCGAGTTCATACCAGCTTTTCTCATCTCAATCAGTCCATCATATATCATCATTATTGCCTTTCACTTGCACAACCGAATAGTGTGGATAATAATAATAGTGCACGTGCATTGGACTAAGCTGGAATCTGCAAGCATTCAATACATGTAAGAAGACAAGGTAATATGGGCTCTTTGTTAGATCAACAATAATGCATATGAGAGCCACTCAACATTTTCATCGTGGTCTTCTCCCCTCGACCCCCAAGGAAAAGAAAGGAAATAAAACTATTTACATGGGAAAGCTCCCAACAAGCAAAAGAAGAATGGGAAATCTTTTGGGGTTTTCTTTTTAATTACTACTACTACTACAAGCATGGAAAGTAAACTAGCTAAAAGCTACAACTAATTTTTTTTGTTTTTTCTTAAGGTTTTTCAAACACACAAGAAGAAAGCTTAAAACAGAAATTAAACTAGCATGGATGATATAGTGAAAAAGTATGAGCACCGACAATTGGAATGAGTGTGTGAACATGAATGTAATGTCGGTGAGAAATACGTACTCCCCCAAGCTTAGGCTTTTGGCCTAAGTTGGTCTATGCCCATGGATCAAAGTTGTAGCTGGGGTCGTACTAAGAAGCAACAGCAATTGCCTGATGAGTTGCAGCTTGGAGGTGAGCTGCCTCCGTCCTCCTCTCGTACTCACTCGCCTCCTCCCTGGTTATAACATATCTCCCTTTTGTCTGAAAATCTAAGAAAGCAGGAGAAGGGAGAGAAACATGGACGATGCGCTGTCTGTCAAAGATTAGTCGGTACTGGAGGAACTGATCGTTCCTCTCAACAAACTGATGACGAACCATAGCATTATAATCTAGATAAGCAGGAGGCAACTCAATATCATATCCTCGTATGGGTACCTCAAGAAAATTAGCTAAACGGGTTGCGTAAATTCCATCAAACAAATCTCCATTAATACTGTTATTATGCAACCTACGTGCAACAATGGCCCCCAAGTTATATTTTCTATCTCCTCGTACAACACTCTTGAGAACACTTAGGTCGGGGACACACATGTGACATGCTTCATCCTTACCATTAATGCATCTACCTATAAAGAGAGCAAAGTGATGTATGGCAGGAAAATGAATGCTCCCTATGGTAGCTTGTGTTATTTCTCTAGATTCCCCCACGGTGGTACTAGCAAGAAAATCTTTATATTCAGATTTTCAAGGTTCACTAACATTGCCCCACTGTGATAGTTTACAAGTAGTATTAAAATCTTCTAAGTCCATTGTATAAGATTTATCATAAAGATCAAACAGGACGGTTTGAGAATTGCGTGATGATGTAAATTTAAATCTTCTCACAAAGGAATCAGTGAGGTAGTAGTATTGGGGGCACTTATCTGCCACGAAGCCCTCAAGTTCAGCATTACACACATACACTTCAAATTCCTCCTTAATTCCTGCCTGAACCATGAAATTTTCTGACGGCCACTCACAAGGCCGCACTTGAGCTTCTCTTGGTAGTTCATGGTCCGGCTCGCGTATCGCGGGCCTGGGTCCTTGCTTCCTTGAGGAACCACTTTGGTACATTTTCCTAAACATATTTCTTCCTCTGAAAAATTTCTTAATTTTTTAGTAACTTAACAAGATTGATAGCAACTACTCCTACAAGTGCCTAGAGGCCATATCATGCATTAAAACTACTTTTGACCACATAAATTTGACATGCAAGATCAAGAACAGGGTCACCTAAGCAGCAAAAAATGCAATAAATAAAGCACTAGAACAAAAACTAATTGGATCATTGGAGGTGTCACATACCCAAAAACAATCCCCCAAATCAGTTTTGTGAATGGAGCTTTGAGCAAGGAGATCGAAAATGGCAGCAAGATGAGCAAGAACTCGGGTTTGAGCTGGTGGATGATTTTTACTGGAGCAAGACGAAGTGTGTGGGTGCAAGAATAAGTGGAGGGGACCCACGTGGGGTCCACAAGGCAAGGGGAGCGCCCAGGGGGGTAGGCACGCCCTCCACCCTCGTGGGCACATGGTGGGTCCCCCTGGTGTGCTCTCGGTGCTAATAATTCTTAAATATTCTGGAAAAAATCATATTAAATTTTCAGGACATTTGGAGAACTTTTATTTTTTATTGCAAGGATAATTTAGAAAAGCGGACAGAAAATACTATTTTTACTTTATTTAATATAAATAACAAAAAGTAAAAGGAGGGTACAGAAAGTTGTGCTTTCTAACTTCATCCATCTCATGCTCATCAAAAGGAATCCACTAACAAGGTTGATCAAGTCTCATTAACAAACTCATTCCGAATCACATGAAACCAGAGAAATTTCGAATAACACTAGGTTACCTCAACGGGGATATGCACATCCCCAACAATAAGAATATCATATTTCTTATTGACAGTAGGAAGAGGAAATTCAAAACCTCCAATAGTGATTTTTGAAATTTTTCCAAATAGAATTGATATCGTGGACTTGAGGTTGTTTCCTCAGAAAGTGTACCATATGCTCATTACCATTAACATGAAAAGTGACATTGCCTTTGTTGCAATCAATAACAGCCCCTGCAGTATTCAAGAATGGTCTTCCAAAGATAATCGACATACTATCGTCCTCGGGAATATCAAGAATAACAAAGTCCGTTAAGATAGTAACGTTTGCAACCACAACAGGCACATCCTCACAAATACCGACATGTATAGAAGTTGATTTATCAGCCATTTACAAAGATATTTCAGTAGACGTTAACTTATTCAAATCAAGTCTACGATATAAAGAGAGAGGCATAACACTAACACCGGCTCCAAGATCACATAATGCAGTTTTAACATAGTTTCTTTTAATAGAGCATCGTATAGTTGGTACTCTGGGATCTCCTAGTTTCTTTGGTATTCCACCCTTAAAAGTGTAATTAGCAGGCATGGTGGAAATTTCAGCCTCCAGTATCTTTCTTTTATTTGTAACAATATCTTTCATGTATTTAGCATAAGGGTTCATTTTAAGCATATCAGTCAAATGCATGCGCAAAAAGATAGGTCTAATCATTTCAGCAAAGAGCTCAAAATCCTCCTCATCCTTTTTCTTGGATGGTTTAGGAGGAAAAGGCATGGGTTTCTGAACCCATGGTTCTCTTTCTTTACCGTGCTTCCTAGCAACAAAGTCTCTCTTATCATAACGTTGATTCTTTGATTGTGGGTTATCAAGATCAACAACAGGTTCAATCTCTACATCATTATCATTGCTAGGTTGAGCATCAACATGAACATCATCATTAACCTTATCAATAGGTTCATGTTCATTACTAGATTTTGTTTCAGCATCAGAAATAGAAATATCATTGGGATTCTCAGGTGTGTCAACAACAGGTTCACTAGAAGTATGCAAAGTCCTATCATTTTTCTTTTTCTTCCTTTTAGAAGGACTAGGTGCATCAACATTAGTTCTCTGAGAATCTTGCTCAATTCTCTTAGGGTGGCCTCAGGATACAAAGGTTCCTGAGTCATTTTACCCCCTCTAGTCATAACTCTAACAACATTATCATTTTTCTTATTATTTAATTCGTTGAGCAAATCATTCTGAGCCCTAAGTACTTGTTCTACTTGTGTGGTAACCATAGAAGCATGTTTACTAATAAGTTTAAGTTCACCTTTAACTCTAGGCATATAATCACTCAAGTGTTCAAGCATATGAGCATTGCATTTCAATTTTCTACCAACATAAGCATTGAAGTTTTCTTGTTTAACAATAAAATTATCAAACTCATCTAAGCATTGGCTAGCAGACTTATAACGAGGGATATCACCTTCATCAAATCTATAGAGAGAATTTACCTTTACTACCTATGTCGCGTTATCAAGACCATGTATTTCTTCAATAGGTGGTAAATTCTTAACATCTTCAGCTTTAATACCTTTTTCTTTCATAGATTTCTTTGCCTCTTGCATATCTTCAGGACTGAGAAATAGAATACCCCTTTTCTTCGGAGTTGGATTAGGAGTTGGTCCAGGAAGTGTCCAATCATTTTCATTACTCAACATATTATTAAATAGCAATTCAGCTTGATCAACAGTTCTTTCCCTGAAAACACAACCAGCACAACTATCCAGGTAATCTCTGGAAGCATCGGTTAGTCCATTATAAAAGATATCAAGTTTTTTGTTTTTCTTGAGAGGATGATCAGGCAAAGCATTAAGTAATTGGAGAAGCCTTCCCCAAGCTTGTGGGAGACTCTCTTCTTTAATTTGCACAAAGTTATATATTTCCCTTAAGGCAGCTTGTTTCTTATGATCAAGGAAATATTTAGCAGGAAGTAATAAATCATATCTTGGGGACTACGCACACAACCAGGATCAAGAGAATTAAACCATGTTTTAGCATCACCCTTTAATGAGAACGGAAACAACTTAAGGATAAAGTAATAGTGAGTTTTCTCATCATGAGTAAACAGGATGGCTATGTCATTTAATTTAGTAAGATGTGCCACAACAGTTTCAGATTCATAGCCATAAAAGGATCAGATTCAACCAAAGTAATTAACTCAGGATTGACAGAGAAATCATAATCCTTATTAGTAATAAAGATAGGTGAAGTAGCAAAAGCAGGGTCATATTTCATTCTAGCATTCAAAGACTTTTCTTTAAGCTTAGCTAATAATTTCTTTAGATCAGATCTATAATTACAAGCAAGAAAGTCTCTAGCAGTTTCTTCATCCATAACATAACCCTCAGGCACAACAGGCAATTCATATCTAGGGGAGAATCTTCATCGTCACTTTCATCAATATTATCAGTTTCAATAATTTTATTCTCTCTAGCCCTAGCTAGTTGTTCATCAAGAAATTCACCTAATGACACGGTATTATCAAGCATAGAAGTAGTTTCATCATAAGTATCATGCAAAGCAGAAGTGGCATCATAAATAACGTGCGACATATCAGAATGAATAGCAGGTGTAGGTGTCACAAGTTTACTCAAAACAAAAGGTGAATCAAGTGCGGAGCTAGATGGAAGTTCCTTACCTCCCCTCGTAGTTGAGGGAAAAATCTTGGTTCTTTGATCTTTCAAGTTCTTCATAGTGACCAGCAGATATAAATCTCAAGTGACTCAAAGAATAGAGCTATGCTCCACGGCAACGGTGCCAGAAAATAGTCTTGATAACCCACAAGTATAGGGGATTGCAACAGTTTTCGAGGGTAGAGTATTCAACCCAAATTTATTTCTTCGACACAATGGAAGCCAAAGAATATTATCAACTATTAGCAGCAGTTGTCAATTCAACCACACCTGGAAACTTAATATCTGCAGCAAAGTGTTTAGTAGCAAAGTAATATGATAGTAGTGGTAACGGTAGCAAAAGTAATATTTTTGGGTTTTATAGTGATTGTAACGGTAGCAGTGGAAAAGTAAATAAGTGAAGAACAATATATGGAAAAGCTCGTATGCATTGGATCGGTGATGGAGAATTATGTCGGATGTGATCGATCATGTAACAGTCATAACCTAGGGTGACACAGAACTAGCTCCAGATCATCAATGTAATGTAGGCATGTATTCTGAATATAGTCATACGTGCTTATGGAAAAGAACTTGCATGACATCTTTTGTCCTACCCTCCCGTGGCAGCGAGGTCCTATTGGAAACTAAGGGATATTAAGGCCTCCTTTTAATAGAGTACCGGACCAAAGCATTAACACATAGTGAATACATGAACTCCTCAAACTACAGTCATCACCGGTAAGTATCCCGATTATTGTCACTTCGGGGTTAACGAATCATAACACATAATAGATGACTATAGACTTGCAAGATAGGATCAAGAACTCACATATATTCATGAAAACATAGTAGTTTCAGATCTGAAATCATGGCACTCGGGCCCTGGTGACAAGCATTAAGCATAGCAAAGTCATAGCAACATCAATCTCAGAACATAGTGGATACTAGGGATCAAACCCTAACAAAACTAACTCGATTACATGATAAATCTCATCCAACCCATCTCCGTCCAGCAAGCCTACGATGGAATTACTCACGCACGGCGGAGAGCATCATGAAATTGGTGATGGAGGAAGGTTGATGATGACGATGGCGACGGATTCCCCTCTCTAGAGCCCCGAACGGACTCCAGATCAGCCCTCCCGAGAGAGTTTAGGGCTTTGGGGCGGCTCTGTATCGTAAAACACGATGAATCCTTCTCTCTTATTTTTTTCTTCCCGAACACAAATATATAGAGTTGGAGTTGAGGTCAGAGGAGCGTCAGGGGGCCCACGAGGCAGGGGGCGTGCCCAGGGGGTAGGCGCGCCCCCACCCTCGTGGACAGGGTGTGGGCCCCCTGGCCTTGATTCTTTCACCAATATTTTTTATATATTCCAAAAATAATCTCTGTTGATTTTTACGTCATTCCAAGAACTTTTATTTCTGTACAAAAATAACACCATGGAAATTCTGCTGAAAACAGCGTCAGTCCGGGTTAGTTTCATTCAAATCATGCAAGTTGGAGTCCAAAACAAGGGCAAAAGTGTTTGGAGAAGCCGATACGTTGGAGACGTATCACACGGCATTGCGACCTAGCATACCAGCGACGGCTGCAGCCTGCCTGGGGACCGGGACCTGTCGGCGCAGAGCACCAAGCTGCCGCAGGATTGGAAAGGTGAGACCGAGCCCCAGCAGGCCATGCGTTCGCAAATTTTCATAATAAGGACAATATGAACAAAAGACATTACAAACGCTTTACACGCCCCCGCGGGGTCCATCTTGATTCCTCGCAGGGAACAAAAGGAAAGGAATTCCTAGGAGCTCTATCTACACGCACCGGACATCGCCGACGCCATCATTAACAGTGGGCCACGAGAGGCCGGCACCGACCCCATCCAGATCAGTGACGGCGGAGGCCGGACGCTGCAGCCTTGCTTCAGGCCCGACGAGAGCTCGGGGGGCACGTAGCTGTCGTCGCTAGTCTACGGAGACTCGACGAGCTCGGGAGAGTCGCTGGACCACCAGGAGTCACCGCTGTCACTGGAGGAGCTACGGGCGAGGCTAGCGGCAGGTTCGGCGCCAGCCGCTGCATCGTCCTGGCAACCCCCTTCGGGACAGCACTCCAAGCGGTGGCCTTCCTCGTCGAAGACCTTGAAGAACAGCGTGGAGGCGCCGTCGTACTCGAAGTGGATGGCGAGGGCGCCTTCCGCACGGCAGACTCGAGCGACCTCGCCCCAGCCTCGAGTCATGAAGATCCTCCCGGAGGAGACGGCTTCAACCTCCGCTCCAGTCGCCATGGCATTGTAGTCGGCGCGCTGCAGCCAAAGCTCAAGGGGACACCTCAGCGGCATCTCGGCGGCGAAGAACTTTGGGAAGCAAATCCAAGTGCTCGGAGGCATCGCCGCCACAGCACAAACTCGCGCGAGGAGTCCGCGGCATGGACCCCTGGGGCGACGGCGTGCGCCACCGTGGCACGGCAACTATGGCTCTGGCGCGGGCAACAACGCTCGGCACCCCTCCCTCCGAAGCCCTCGGCTTGGGCGTACAAGGGCAAAGGATACCCCGGAGGTGGCCGCTTATACCATGGCCGCGACACTTCCAGCCTCACAACAATCTCACGATGATGGGACCGCCTCTTCTTCGGCGGGAGTAGCTCGGGCTCGTTGAGGGGAGTCTTGCCCTTCTCTGCAGCCGAGAACCTCTGTATCGACGCCATGACAGCGCCAGCGAGCAGTAGAATGAGGAGGAAGAAGGAGCGGGAGAAGCAAAGGAGGGGATGTATTACGGGGCCTCCGCCCCCACACTTCCCATTTATAGCCAAGGGGAGGCCAACCGCCGGCCTCCATGATCTAAGGTAATAATGATCTTTTCTGCATGCAGCAAGGACTCGTCAAGTCGGGCAGTTACCGAGGCAGCATGGGGAAGTGGAGACGCCCACGTCCAATCAGTCGCCACACGCCAACCATGGCCGCAAGCTGTTGGGGCCCGCGGCACTCCCCACTTGCCCTTTGGCAAGCCAAGCCCGAGCGCGCTGTGGGCCCGGGGGCTACTGTCGGCGTTTTGGGAACGGGGGTCCCCAGACTTGCCTGCCTGCGGCCCACGGCGTGGCTCCACCAGCGGCCCTGTACAGACCATCTTCACCAGCACACACTCAAGACCCTCGCGAGGCAGACAACGCAAAACCTCCTCAGGGGCGGCTGTAGGGGAACGCAGTAATTTCAAAAAATTTCCTACACACACGCAAGATCATGGTGATGCACAGCAAACGAGAGGGGAGAGTGTTGTCTACGTACCCACGCAGACCGACTGCGGAAGCGATCACACAACGTAGAGGAAGTAGTCGTACGTCTTCCCGATCCGACCGATCCAAGCACCGTTACTCCGGCACCTCCGAGTTCTTAGCACACGTACAGCTCGATGACAATCCTCGGGCTCCGATCCAGCAAAGCGTCGAGGAAGAGTTCCGTCAGCACAACGGCGTGGTGACGATCTTGATGTTCCACTGTCGCAGGGCTTCGCCTA
>NC_053024.1:40038858-40050455 GCF_003073215.2 Triticum urartu
CCCCCTACCTCGTGGCCTCCTCCTTTGTTTCTTGACGTAGGGTCCAAGTCTCCTAGATCATGTTCGGTGATAAAATCACGTTCCCAAAGGTTTCATTCCGTTTGGACTCCATTTGATATTCCTTTTCTTCGAAACCCTAAAATAGGCAAAAAAACAACAATTCTGGGCTGGGCCTCCGGTTAATAGGTTAGTCCCAGAAATAATATAAAAGTGGATAATAAAGCCCAATAATGTCCAAAACAGTAGATAATATAGCATGGAGCAATCAAAAATTATATATACGTTGGAGACGTATCAAGCATCCCCAAGCTTAATTCCTGCCCATCCTCGAGTAGGTAAATGATAAAAACAGAATTTTTGATGCGGAGTGCTACTTGGCATAACTTTAATGTAATTCTTCTTAATTGTGGTATGAATATTCAGATCCGAAAGATTCAAGATAAAAGTTCATATTGACATAAAAATAATAATACTTCAAGCATACTAACTAAGCAATTATGTCCTCTCAAAATAACATGGCCAAAGAAAGTTCATCCCTACAAAATCATATAGTTTAGTCATGCTCCATTTTTATCACACAAGAATGCTCTCATCATGCACAACCCCGATGACAAGCCAAGCAATTGTTTCATACTTTAGTAATCTCAAACCTATAAACTTTCACGCAATATATGAGCGCGAGCCATGGATATAGCACTATGGGTGGAATAGAATATGATGATGGGGGTTATGTGGAGAAGACAAAAAAGGAGAAAGTCTCATATCAACGAGGCTAATCAATGGGCTATGGAGATGACCATCGATTGATGTTAATGCAAGGAGTAGGGATTGCCATGCAACGGATGCACTAGAGCTATAAATGTATGAAAGCTCAACAAAAGAAACTAAGTGGGTGTGCATCCAACTTGCTTGCTCACGAAGACCTAGGGCACTTGAGGAGGCCCATTGTTGGAATATACAAGCCAAGTTCTATAATGAAAATTTCCCACTAGTATATGAAAGTGACAAAACAAAAGACTCTCTATCATGAAGATTATGGTGCTACTTTGAAGCACAAGTGTGGCAAAGGATAGTAGCATTGTCCCTTTTATATTATTTTTATTTGGCCTTTCCCCCTTTTTTTATTTGGCCTTTCTCTTTTTTTAGTACAATGCTCTATGAATGATGGTCATCACACTTCTATTTATTTACAACTCAAGAATTACAACTCGATACTTAGAACAAGATATGACTCTATATGAATGTCTCCGGCGGTGTACCGGGATATGCAATGAACCAAGAGTGACATGTATGAAAGAATTATGAAAGGTGGCTTTGCCACAAATACTATATCAACTACATGATCATGCTAAGCAATATGACAATGATGAATGTGTCATGATAAACGGAATGGTGGAAAGTTGCATGGCAATATATCTCGGAATGGCTATGGCAATGCCATAATAGGTAGGTATGGTGGTTGTTTTGAGGAAGATATAAGGAGGTTTATGTGTGAAAGAGTGTATCATATCACGGGGTTTGGATGCACCGACGAAGTTTGCACCAACTCTCAATGTGAGAAAGGGCAATGCACGGTACCGAAGAGGCTAGCAATGATGGAAGGGTGAGAGTGCGTATAATCCATGGACTCAACATTAGTCATAAAGAACTCACATACTTATTGCAAAAATCTACAAGTCATCAAAAACCAAGCACTACGCGCATGCTCCTAGGGGGATAGATTGGTAGGAAAAGACCATCGCTCGTCCCCGACCGCCACTCATAAGGAAGACAATCAAATAACACCTCATGTTTCAAATTTGTTACATAACGTTTACCATACGTGCATGCTACGGGACTTGCAAAATTCAACACAAGCATTTCTCAAATTCACAACTACTCAACTAGCACGACTTTGATATTATTACCTCCATATCTCAAAACAATCATCAAGTATCAAACTTCTCTTAGTATTCAAAACACTCATAAGAAAAAAATATTATTAATCTTGAATACCTAGCATATTAGGATTATTTAAGAAAATTACCATGCTATTTAAGACTCTCAAAATAATCTAAGTGAAGCATGAGAGATCAATAGTTTCTATAAAACAAATCCACCGCCGTGCTCTAAAAGATATAAGTGAAGTACTAGAGCAAAACTATATAACTCAAATGATATAAGCGAAGCACATAGGGTATTCTAACAAATTCCAAATAATGTATGGCTCTCTCAAAAGGTGTGTACAGCAAGGATGATTGTGGTAAACTAAAAAGAAAAGACTCAAATCATACAAGACGCTCCAAGCAAAACACATATCATGTGGTGAATAAAAATATAGCTCCAAGTAAAGTTACCGATAGGAGTAGACGAAAAGAGGGGATGCCTTCCGGGGCATCCCCAAGCTTTGGCTTTTAGGTGTCCTTAGATTATCTTAGGGGTGCCATGGGAATCCCCAATATTAGGCTCTTGCCACTCCTTGTTCCATAATCCATCAAATCTTTACCCAAAACTTGAAAACTTCACAACACAAAACTTAAAGTAGAAAATCTTGTGAGCTCCGTTAGCGAAAGAAAACAAAAGACCACTTCAAGGTACTTTAATGAACTCATTATTTATTTGTATTGGTGTTAAACCTACTGTATTCCAATTTCTCTATGGTTTATAAACTATTTTACTAGCCATAGATTCATCAAAATAAGCAAACAACACACAAAAAACAGAATCTGTGAAAAACAGAACAGTCTGTAGTAATCTGTAGCTAGAGCAAGATCTGGAACCCCCAAAATTCTAAAATAAATTGCTAGACGTGAGGAATTTATCTATTAGCCATCTTCAAAAATAATTAACTAAATATCACTTTTCAAATTAAAATGGCAGCAGTTCTCGTGAGCGCTAAAGTTTCTGTTTTTTACAGCAAGATATCAAGACTTTCCCCAAGTCTTCCCAACGGTTCTACTTGGCACAAACACTAATTAAACACAAAAAACACAACCTAAACAGAGGCTAGATAAATTATTTATTACTAAACAGGAGAAAAAAGCAGGGAATAAAAATAAAATTGGGTTGCCTCCCAACAAGCGCTATCGTTTAACGCCCCTAGCTAGGCATAAAAAGCAAGGATAGATCTAGGTATTGCCATTCTTTGGTAGGCAATAATAAGATAGGATTGTGATGGGTACTTGGTATGTTGACTTTTTGCGTAGACTCCCCAACGGCGCCAGAAATCCTTCTTGCTACATCTTGAGCTTGCGTTGGTTTTCCCCGAAGAGGAAGGGATGATGCAGCAGAGTAGCGTAAGTATTTCCCCTCAGTTTTTGAGAACCAAGGTATCAATCCAGTAGGAGGCCACTCAAGTCCCTCGTACCACACAAAGCGATAGCTACTCGCAACCAATGCGATTAGGGGTTGTCAATCCCTTCACGGTCACTTACGAGAGTGAGATCTGATAGATAGAATATTTTTGGTATTTTTGGTATAGATGCAAAGTAAAAAGTAAAAGCAAAGTAAAAAAGCAAAGCAAGATAAAGTGATGGAGATTGATATGATGAGAATAGACCCGGGGCCATAGGTTTCACTAGTGGCTTCTCTCAAGAGCATAAGTATTCTACGGTGGGTGAACAAATTACTGTTGAGCAATTGACAGAATTGAGCATAGTTATGAGAATATCTAGGTATGATCATGTATATAGGCATCACGTCCGAGACAAGTAGACCGACTCCTGCCTGCATCTACTACTATTACTCCACATCGACCGCTATCCAGCATGCATCTAGAGTATTAAGTTAAAAACAGAGTAACACCTTAAGCAAGATGACATGATGTAGAGGGATAAATTCATGCAATATGAAAAAACCCCATCTTGTTATCCTCGATGGCAACATACAATACGTGCCTCGCTGCCCCTTCTGTCACTGGGAAAGGACACCGCAAGATCGAACCCAAAGCTAAGCACTTCTCCCATGGCAATAGAACTACCAATCTAGTTGGCCAAACAAAACAGGATAATTCGAAGAGACTTGCAAAGATAACCAATCATACACTAAAAATTCAGAAGAAGATCAAATATTAGCATAGATATCGTAAGGAAGTTAAGTTGTCGTGAAAAATCCTAACCCACAATCATATCGTCACAGAAAAAACATACGCTGAAAAAGAAGAAGAAATCAGATAGAATAGACTCCACAAGAGAGGAGGGGAGATGAACTTGAGGTATGGTGTTAAGATTCAAGAGACGAGAAGAACCATCTATGATACTAGATGCACTCCAAAGTCGAGTAAACTATCACAACTGCATAAGGAGAGGCTAGATGTAGAGAGAAGCCCTCTGAACCGTTGATGAACAAGCCGTCCTCTTTTCCGCATGTGAGCTCACGGAGACAGCCCCAAAGATGCACTGGAGACAAAAAGTTCGGGCGGTGAACCAGTTTGCTCTGCGTTATGATGGGGTAGTACGGTAGTTAAAGATTGAGATGCAGAATATGTCGGGGGGGGTTTAGGAGGTCAACAGAGGGCCCAGGACAGGGGCGCCCTAGGGGGTCGCGCCCCCACTCCTATATGAGCCCGCCTTCTGACGTTCTTGGAGAAGGTCCATAGTCTCGGCTTTGTGAACATGTCGGATGAAAACTCACGTCCGATGATTTAATCCATAGGACACCGTTGATCAGTTCTTCTATCGAGAAAACTGAAAATAGCAAAAAGCAATTCCTGGGGGCTCCGTTAATGAGTTAGTCAAAAATAAAAAAGAAAATAAAGCCCATATACGTCCAAAATAGAGATAAATATTTATTCATTAGGCTCCGAGGAGCGAGATAATAAAACATGGGTCTCATGACCACCACATTCAGAGCATACAAGTCAAAGCACATGCGGAATCTTAACATGTCTGAGTACAGACATCTACAAATGAAAAAGGCTGAGAAGCCTGACTATCTACCAGATCCTGCCGAGGGCACAAGATCGTAGCTGAGGTAACAAGCTAAACGTCGAAGTCCACGTGGAACTACTAGCGAGACTGAAGTCTCTCTGCAAAAACATAAATTAAGCAAACGTGAGTACAAATGTACCCAGCAAGACTTACATCAGAACTAGCTACATATGCATCGGTATCAACAAAGGGGGTAGTGGAGTTTAAGTGCAGCAAGCCAGCTTTGACTCGGTGGATATCCTGAACTACGATTGCAAGTAACTCTTTTGAGGTGGCGCACACGAGTCCACATATTCACCATATCAATACACCACTATGGATCCGCTCCCGTCTCCCTGCGAGAACGCCATCCATAGCACTCACGCTTATCTTGCGCATTTTAGAGTATCCACTTTCACTTGTCTATGAACTGTTATAGGCAACCCAGAAGTCCTTTACCGCGGACACGCCTATTCGAATAGTTCATTTATAACCCTGCAGGGGTGTACTTCTTCACACACGCTCTCGCCACTTACCACCATGTACAAGTTGTGTATCTCGGCAACCTTCAAGCGGAAGCCTGGCAAGGGAGTCGGCCATGACCTGACTAACCACACAAGTCTCTAGTCCAGGTTTATCGCCTATTCGGGTTCCATCCGCGAGGAGATCCGGTCGGAGTTTCGCTCACAGCCCCAAACGATGTGTGCAGGGTTCCCGAGACACCAAACGGGCGCCCGGCACACCGTGCCACGGTGTATCTACCGCATCATAGCCCACCCCTAGGGTCAGCGCTACGCACGGCCGCCAACACATATCCTACATACACCAAAAACTAGTTGCAACTCCTGGACAGAGATCAAGGCGGTTAATAAGTCGAGAGAGTCAATTAAGGATCCCAATGTGTGGTAGTAGCTGTTCATGGATCACAAACACAGAACTCAGTTCATGAGGACGGCTTCAATGAG
The DNA here is from genome assembly GCF_003073215.2 of Triticum urartu. NCBI lineage: Eukaryota > Viridiplantae > Streptophyta > Magnoliopsida > Poales > Poaceae > Triticum > Triticum urartu. The sequence goes on from NC_053024.1 coordinate 40,044,710, forward strand.
ACAACCCACCATGTACTCCTACATGGCCTCTCACCGCTACCTTTACCAAATCGTGTTCACACACTTAGCTCACACACGGTAGGACATGTTCATCACCATTCCAATTCATTCCCGATGAATCAGACCCGACTCAACTCTAAGCAGTAGCAGGCACGACAAACAAGCATGAATGAGTAGGCACATCAGGGCTCAAACAACTCCTACACATGCTAGTGGGTTTCATCTATTTACTGTGGCAATGACAGGTCATGCAGAGGAAAAGGGGTTCAGCTACCGCAGCATGTAACAGTTGAATCGATGTTGTCCTAATGCAGTAAAAGAGAGCAGGAGCGAGAGAGTGGGATTGTATCGGAATGAACAAGGGGGGTTTGCTTGCCTGGCACTTCTGAAGATGATATATCTCTTCATCGGTGTCACCGAACTCATCATCGGAACCTACATCTACCGAGGGGGAACAACCACCGGCAAACACCGAAAGAACACAATCAATGCAATGCACAATATGATGCATCACCATGACATGTCAATATGCTGTGATTTGAGCTAACAGAGCTAAGAACAGAAGGGTTTGAGTTGGTTTGAACCAAAGGTTCAAATTCAAATTCAAACTAAGAACTTATAAGGTGCATTATCATGTTTTAATCTAAATAGCAAGGTTAAGTTGTTTAAACATGCATGAAACCAGTACATATGGATAGATTGGATTTTTATAATCATTTTTCATATATAATTTATTTGATTTGGAGCTACGGTTGATTTACTATGAATTTTAGAAGTTTTAACTATTTTTTGGAATTTTCTGAATTATTCAAAAATCCAGAAAATCACTTACTGCGTCAGCATGATGTCAGCAGGTCAACTGGGTCGGCCAGGTCAAACCTGACCTGTGGGACCCATACGTCAGTGTCTCAAGATGGTTTGGCTGGATGACAGGTGGGACCGGTCAACGTTGACTTGACCAAAGTCAAACCTGACACATGGGGCCACCGTGATTAAGTTAAATCTAAGCAGGAATAAACTGGGGTTAATTAGTGCATGGGGCCCATATGTCAGTGAGCTAGTGGGTTAGTTAGCCCCGTCATTAGAGCTAATGACGGGTCCACGTCAGCGACCGCCGAGGTTAGTCGCCAGTGACCTCACAGCGCGGCAGTGGCTCGCCGGACGGGCGATTCCGGCCACGAGAGCTCGCGCTCTTGGGCTCTACGGAACCAGCGTGATGAGGCGCTTCAGATCATGGACGTGCCTGGCCGTGCGGTGGTCCGTGGCGACGACAACCACGATGACAGCGGGGGCCGGAGCTACGGGCGTGTTCTGGCATGGGGCTGGAGTGCGAAATCGAGCACGAGGAAGGAGAGGAAACAGAGGGGAGCTCACGGTGGGTCGACGGGCATGCTCCACGGGCTCGCGGGAAGACGAACGGCGATGGGGTGTTGTCGGTGATCTCAGACGGCCGGGGTGGAAGACGACATCGATGGCGGTGATTCAATGTGCCTCAGGTTGCGTGGCTCAGCAAGGATGATGTAGGCATCGAGGCGGAGCACTAGAGCACAACCATTGGGCGGGGGAGGGCTGGTGGCCGCGGTGGACGGTGTCGGCGGCGACGAGCTCCGCTCGGTCGTGAGAAAGAGAGAGAGAGCAGAGAGGGGAGTGAGGTCCAGGGAGAGGAGGGGAAAGCGAGAGGGAGCGTTGGGCATCTCCGTGGCACGTCTGGAGGGGTCGGGGTCATGCGGCTGAAGCAGGAGGTGGCAAGGCATCGTCGGGCGCTCGCTACACACCTGTCTGTCCTCCTGGCAGGAGGAAGAAGACCACTCAGCCCCTGGTGGGCTGGGCCTCTTCTGCCAGGTAAGGCCCAGGTGAGGTTTCTGTCTTTTCATAATTTCTGTTCTGTTTTCTATTTTGTTTTTTGTGTTCTGATTTAGTTCAGGCACTAAACTATTTTTTTAGCTTCTGAAAATAATCATGTGGCTATGTATAATATATTCAAAGCCACCCACCAATTTTCAGAATTATTGGATTAGTAAAATAGTTATTATGAATATAATACAATTCAAATACTATAGGATTTAACTCAAAGGCCCAAGATAAATACTTTTGAACCTCCAAAAATATTGGTTTGAATTTTATTCTTGCCAATATTTTTCAAAGCTGAAAAGGAACATTTCCTTGGAAACATTTGAAGCAATTTTTAATGTTGATCATTTTTAGAAATGATTTCTGAGGCTCTCCAATTCCCCAATTCAAATTTAAAAGAAATTTAGACATGATGCAGGGATGCAAGAAAAATCAAGCAAGGGCTGATCTGGGGCTATGATAGCTCACCCCCACTAAACAAGAATCTCGTCCCAAGATTCAAGACGTGAATAAGAGGAAAGGGGGTCACAAAACTATCACAATCTTCATAATCCATTTGCCCTTCTCAAAGATGTTGATTCATTGCTTCAAATTGATCTTGACGTCTTTGCTTTCAAGATCTTTATCCAACACGATGACGACAAAAGAAAACTCTATAGAAAACGATATCCTCAAAGATCGAGCAATTCACGATCAACTCCGGGATGAGACACAGTAACTCTCTTGAGTTGAGACACAAACACACATCAAGAGGTTTGGAAGAAACAGATGGCGAAGGTTCGATTTGATAGGCAACAATTCCACGCCTAAATAGATGGTTTGGGGGTTCCAAGGTAGCGAGGAGTTAAGTTGCCCATGATACCATAACGAGACATCTTAGGGGAGATGACTCGTAGAGTTATTCCCTTAAGTGGCAAAAAGAATTACTTTTGATACGGAGATCATTGAAACTCTCTGTACCAGCCTAAGGCAATTCACCAACAATCGTTTGGCGGAGTTCAGAGGAATGGCATACCCGGACTAGAATGGATGATGTGTACTACCTTGTCGAAGACAACGCAATGGATGATTTTTGCTTATCATCGGAAATGAATGGGACTCATGGTAAGTCTACCTTTAAAGATGATCCTGGACAGCAACTGCTGAGAAGGGCAGCCCATGGGAAATTGGCACGATGGGGTGCAATCTGGGAACAAAATGCAAATGCTGGGAATGTTCCAACCATCATATCTGCCTGAGATTCAGATCTGGTTAGACACGGGATACTTCAGACTCACATGTCTGAGAAGAAGAGTTGCAACACAAATCGACGAGATAACATTGCGAGACTCTCGGGAGATGAACTACGATAGCAAGCTCCAAAACATGAGCTGGTTCTGCTACATACATGTGAACATGTTTCCCAAGACAAGCAAGACCACATAGAAGTCTTACAACGAAGCACTACCGAGATCTGATTGGGAACCATCATTGCGGAGAGCGAAGTCTTGCACATGTACCTTTGGGTCCTTAAGGATTAGCACCTAAGAACTTCTTTTCCATGAACAAATCAACCAGTGGCTTGGTGTGCTAGGGAAACGTATGGTAATTAATCTACCAAACCATAGAATACTTCGCACGTATGCATGCCTGATTTGGGATTATTCCAGGGGAAACAGAACAAACCTTTCTCAAATTCATGGTGGCAACTTACACCTAATGCATGTGAACTTAGAGAAAGTCACTTCTTTCACCAAACATATACCTCATGAGCGGAACATGAAGGAAATGCTTACAAAGTTTCCAACACTAGCTCAATGTTCAACATGAATCATGGGGGAGACAAAATACCGCTGATGATCTCAACAGCAACTCATCAGAATTTCCATATCACTGGACTTCCACCATCATGTGAACACGGTGATAGCATTGGTCAGACCAAAAGATGTAATCGTGTATGCTCGAGGGATCAACCACGAGTAAGACAACATTACGAACATCGTCGGTTCTGATTTGACTTGAGGATAGCCCATACTCAAGTCAAAGTTTTGACAAGGCAATGGATCCAACAACTAATCAGAGGACCAATCGATGGAGATATCATCTTTCTTCAACAAATACACTAACACAAGGATATCCCTTTGGAGATGGACTAAGCGGGACAAGCTTCCATCTTCCAACTCTCCAAGTTGTTGTCTAGCTCAACCAACTAGCTCAGGGATATCCAACATAGATTCTTGGAGAAGGGGTGGTTTATAAGAAAACCAATTTGATCACGAGCTCAACATAGCGGCCAGGTGAAAACCTGGTAATACTTTCGAGAAGATATTCGGAAAATCATGAACCACCAATATGTTACTATGCTCGAGAACAATCTTGCTTTTCAGGGCAAGATGATATGATTAAAAGGGTGAGGGATTGAGACAATCCTAACTCATTGATCAAAAAGTGCACCAGAATAAGGACTAGGTAGCACGATCTATCTTAGAAGGATGATTCAATAACCAACACGTTAAGAATGAAATGATTGTCCTTTAACTACAAAGCAACACGGTTGCTAGGAGTATTGATTTCACACACTATAGTTCACTTGTCGGTATCCCGGTTATAACAACATAGGGACCGAGGAATGAACAATGATGGCGAAGAGTATCACTACATCAAGAATTCATAAGTTGGTGTGCAATTCCTATGATATTCTTGACAAAAGAGGGTAATACTCCAGGTATAACAGAACAAAAGCTAGATTGGCATTTTGATCTGCGGAACACAACTGCTTTAACCAGCCCAAGAAATGGACGAGGTACTGGAGTTTGTTTCTCCTAGTCATTCCGGAATAGAATGGCTTGACGGACCACAAGAATAATAGGCATCGTTGAACGAATGCACGCATACTCTTGACTATCAATTGATATCCGAAGGTCAGGAAACAACTAAAGAGGGACAACTCAAAGGAACATATAACTTTCTGAGTTGTGGATGCATAGATTAACATGTCGAACGAGTTCAACATAATTCTTCCGAATAACCCATGCAGAAAGGTAGAACTAGCAGAGTCACAACATAGAATCAAGAACTCATCAAGAGCACTCTAGTTGTGATCTTTTGGTTCCGCGAGGAACTTCTGCCATAAGCAGTTCATGATATTTGGAAGAAGGATATACCATGAACCTCGAGGACTATCGCAAAGATTACTAATATCCTAAAGGTACGAGCAACACTATCAACACGAGGTAAGTAGAGTGGATCTTGGGTCAAGAACCCAGGAGTAGAATACCTACTACTAAATGGCATCACGGGATGCTCTCGAGAATGGTGGCCAGAATCATCACACCGGGAACACAAAACATGGCTAGATTACTAGGTGACTCCCTAAAACTCCTAGGGTCATAATAATAGCCCCAACATATATACCGACGCAACAGAGTACCTCAACTCACCGATTAGTGCGATTAATCTGGCCCAAATGGACATCAGGAACATGGAAAGGATTTGCAAATGCATCAGACTATTTTAGAAACCTGGGATGACTCGGACGGCATAACGGTTGTAAATGCTCATAAAAAGATTTGAAACATTCACGAGGATTTGCATAGTCACTTAACAACATCATATCAAGGTTCTGGTTCAACTAACAACATACTAAAAGTAGTAGAAACTGAACTGAGGCCTGGAACCAACAATCCTAAGATTCTACGGATTAGCAACACGTGATCCTGATAGAAAGCTGAGAAGCCTAGTTCTTAAACCCCGTAGAAAAGAAGAGGATGACTCAGATCAAAAGGCATAAGGTAAAGGAGTAAAAAGAGCCTTGCGTTCCTGTAACATCCCAAATTTTCAATTTGGAATGTTATACATTAGATCATCTATGCATATCATATTTTATTTTGCATTTGGTTGAGCCTAGAAATCCTAA
>NC_053024.1:40051455-40062302 GCF_003073215.2 Triticum urartu
ATTCAAATATTATTCATAGATAGACTTGATCATAAACCCACAATTCATCGGTCTCAACAAACACACCGCAAAAAGAAGATTACATCGAATAGATCTCCACAAGAGAGGGGGAGAACTTTGTATTGAGATCCAAAAAGACAGAAGAAGCCATCTAGCTACTAACTATGGACCCGAAGGTCTGAGGTAAACTACTCACACTTCATCGGAGAGGCTATGATGATGTAGAAGCCCTCCGTGATGATGGCCCTCTTCCGGCGGAGCTCCGGAACAGGCCCCAAGATGGGATCTCGTGGATACAGAAAGTTGCGGCGGTGGAATTAGGTTTTTGGCTCCTGTTCTGATCGTTTGGGGGTACGTGTGTATATATAGGAGGAAGGAGTACGCCGGAGGAGCACCGAGGGGCCCATGAGGCAGGGGGCACGCCCTAGGGGGGCGCCCCCACCCTCGTGACCGCCTCTTTTGTTCCTTGGAGCAGGGTCCAAGTCTCCTGGATCAAGTTCGGTTAGAAAATCACGTTCCCAAATGTTTTATTCTGTTTGGACTCCGTTTGATATTCCGTTTCTTCGAAACACTGAAATAGGCAAAAAACAGCAATTCTAGGCTAGGCCTCCGGTTAATAGGTTAGTCCCAAAAATAATATAAAAGTGGAAAATAAAGCCCAATATAGTCCAAAACAGTAGATAATATAGCATGGAGCAATCAAAAATTATAGATACATTGGAGACGTATCAAGCATCCCCAAGCTTAATTCCTGCTCGTCCTCGAGTAGGTAAATGATAAAAAAAGAATTTTTGATGCGGAGTGCTACTTGGCATAATTTCAATGCAAATCTTCTTAATTGTGATATGAATATTCAGATTCGAAAGATCAAGAGAAAAGTTCATATTGACATAAAAATAATAATACTTCAAGCATACTAACAAAGCAATTATGTCTTCTCAAAATAACATGGCCAAAGAAAGTTATCCCAACAAAATCGTATAGTCTGGCTATGCTCTATCTTCACCACACAAAGTATTTAAATCATGCACAACCCCGATGACAAGCCAAGCAATTGTTTCATACTCTAACTTTTTCAAAACTTTTTCAATCTTCACGCAATACATGAGCGTGAGCCATGGATATAGCACTATAGGTGGAATAGAATGGTGGTTGTGGAGAAGACAAAAAGGAGAAGATAGTCTCACGTCAAATAGGCGTATCAACGGGCTATGGAGATGCCCATCAATAGATATCAATGTGAGTGAGTAGGGATTGCCATGCAACGGATGCACTAGAGCTATAAGTATATGAAAGCTCAAAAATAAACTAAGTGGGTGTGCATCCAACTTGCTTGCTCATGAAGACCTAGGGAAATTTGAGGAAGCCCATCAATGGAATATACAAGCCAAGTTCTATAATGTAAAATTCCCATTAGTATATGAAAGTGATAACATGAGAGGATAGTAACATTGTGTGGTAAGAGGATAGTAACATTGTCCCTTCTCTATTTTTCTCTCATCATTTTTTTATTTGGGCCTTTTCTCTTTTTTTATTGCCTCTTTTTATTTGGGCTTCTTTGGCCTCTTTTTTTATTATTTATTTTATTTTTTGTCCGGAGTCTCATCCCGACTTATGGGGGAATCATAGTCTCCATCATTCTTTCCTCACTGGGACAATGCTCTAATAATGATGGTCATCGCACTTTTATTTTTCTTACAACTCAATACTTAGAACAAAATATGACTCTATATGAATGCCTCCGGTGGTGTACCGGGATATGCAATATGACAATGATGAATGTGTCATGATGAACTAGATGGTGGAAAGTTGCATGGCAATATATCTCGGAATGGCTATGGAAATGCCATAATAGGTAGGTATGGTGGCTGTTTTGAGGAAGGTATATGGTAGGTGTATGATACCGGCGAAAGGTGCGCGGTATTAGAGAAGCTAGCAAAGGTGGAAGGGTGAGAGTGCGTATGATCCATGGACTCAACATTAGTCATAAAGAACTCATATACTTATTGCAAACATCTAGAAGTTATCAAAGCAAAGTATTACACGCATGCTCCTAGGGGGATAGATTGGTAGGAAAATACCATCGCTCGTCCCCGACCGCCACTCATAAGGAAGACAATCAATAAATAAATCATGCTCCGACTTCATCACATAACGGTTCACCATACGTGCATGCTACGGGAATCACAAACTTTAACACAAGTATTCTTTAAATTCATAACTACTCAACTAGCATGACTTCTAATATTACCACCTCCATATCTCAAAACAATTATCATGCTTCAATCTTTTCTTAGTATTCAACACACTCAAAAGAAAGTTTCACAAATCTTGAATACCAAGCATATTATTATTAAGCAAATTACCGTGCTATTAAGAGACTCTCAAAATAATTTAAGTGAAGCATGAGAGATCAATAGTTTCTTTAAAATAAATCCACCGCCGTGCTCTAAAAGATCTAAGTGAAGCACATAGAGCAAAATTATAACGCTCAAAAGATATAAGTGAAGCACATAGAGTATTCTATCAAATTTTAATTCATGTATGTCTCTCTCAAAAGGTGTGTACATCAAGGATGATTGTGGAATACTAAGACACAAAGACACAAATAATACAAGACGCTCCAAGCAAAACACATATCATGTTGGTGAATAAAAATATAGCTCCAAGTAAATTACCGATGGAAGTGGACGAAAAAGGGGATGCCTTCCGGGGCATCCCCAAGCTTTGACTTTTTGGTGTCCTTGGATTATCTTGGGGCTGCCATGGTCATCCCCAAGCTTAGGCTCTTGCCACTCCTTGTTCCATGATCCATCAAAATAATTCACCCAAAACTTGAAAACTTCACAACACAAAACTCAAAATAGAAAACTCATGAGCTCCGTTAGCGAAAGAAAACAAAAGACCACTTCAAGGTACTGTAATGAACTCATTATTTATTATATAGATGTTAAACCTACTGTATTCCAACTTCTCTATGGATTATAAACTAATTTACTAGCCATAGATTCATCAAAATAAGCAAACAACACACGAAAAACAGAATCTGTCAAAAACAGAACAGTCTGTAGTAATCTGTAGCTAGCGCAAGATCTGGAACCCCAAAAATTCTAAAATAAATTTCTGGACGTGAGGAATTTATATATTAATCATATTCAAAAAGAATTAACTAAATATCACTCTTCAAATAAAAATGACAGCAGTTCTCGTGAGCGCTAAAGTTTCTGTTTTTTACAGCAAGTTCAACAAGACTTTCCCCAAGTCTTCCCAACGGTTCTACTTGGCACAGACACTAATTAAACACAAAAAACACAACCAAAACATAGGCTAAATAATTTATTTATTACTAATCAGGAGCAAAAAGCAAGTAATAAAAATAAAATTGGGTTGCCTCCCAACAAGCGCTATCGTTTAACGCCCCTAGCTAGGCATAAAAGCGAGGATAGATCTAGGTATTGCCATTCTTGGTTTTAGAGAGAAAAAGAGCAAAGTTGTTATCTATGGAATTAATCTTTCTATTTTGACAAAGTACATGTCCATTAATGGTAGAAGAAAGATTAAGAATGTTGTGGAAATTGGCAGCTAGGCTAGCTTTTATCTCTTTAATAGATTCGTTTTGGTAAGAAAGCAAGAGAGATGTGATTTCAGCTTTCTCATTAATGGGGTGCCCAAATATAGTTTTCATCCTCTCATAGGTATCTATGGGGTGTTGGGGAACGTTGCAGAAAACAAAAATTTCCTACGGTTTCACCAAGATCCATCTATGAGTTTCATCTAGCAACGAGTGATTGGATGCATCTACGTACCTTGTAGATCGCGAGCGGAAGCGTTCAAAGAACGGGGATGAGGAAGGCGTACTCGACGTGATCCAAATCACCGGAGATCCTAGCGCCGAACGGACGGCACCTCCGCGTTCAACACACGTACGGTCAGCGTAACGTCTCCTTCTTATTGATCCAGCAAGGGGAAAGGAGAGGTTGAGGAAGATGGCTCCAACAGCAGCACGACGGCGTGGTGGTGGTGGAGCTGCAGTACTCCGGCAGGGCTTCGCCAAGCACTATGGAGGAGGAAGATGTGTTGGAGAGGGAGAGGGAGGCACCAAAGATGTCATGTGAGAGGCCCTCCTTTCCCCACTATATATAGGGAGTCCAAGGGGGGGCGGCCCTAGGAGATCCAATCTACCTAGGGGGGTGCGGCCAAGGGAGGAATCCCTCCCTCCCCAAGGCACGTAGGAGGTGCCTTCCCCTTTGGGACTCTTCCCTTCTTGAACCCTAGGCGCATGGGCCTCTTGGGGCTGGTGCCCTTGGACCCATATAGGCCAAGGCGCACCCCCTACAGCCCATGTGGCCCCCCGGGGCAGGTGGCCCCACCCGTGACCCCCCGGACCCTTCCGGTGGTCCCGGTACAATACCGGTGACCCCGAAACTTGTCCCGATGCCCGAAATAGCACTTCCTATATATAATTCTTTACCTCCGGACCATTCCGGAACTCCTCGTGACGTCCGGGATCTCATCCGGGACTCCGAACAACATTCGGGTTACTGCATATACATATCCCTACAACCCTAGCGTCACCGAACCTTAAGTGTGTAGACCCTACGGGTTCGGGAGACATGTAGACATGACCGAGACGATCTCCGGCAATAACCAACAGCGGGATCTGGATACCCAATGTCGTCTCCTACATGCTTCTCGATGATCTCATCAGATGAACCACGATGTCGAGGATTCAAGCAACCCCGTATGCAATTCCCTTTGTCAATCGGTATGTTACTTGCCCGAGATTCGATCGTCGGTATCCCAATACCTCGTTCAATCTCGTTACCGGCAAGTCACTTTACTCATACCGTAATGCATGATCCCGTGACCAGACACTTGGTCACTTTGAGCTCATTATGATGATGCATTACCGAGTGGGCCAGTGATACCTCTCCGTCAATACGGAGTGACAAATCCCAGTCTTGATCCAGTGTCAACCCAACAGACACTTTCGGAGATACCCGTAGTATACCTTTATAGTCACCCAGTTACGTTGTGACGTTTGGTAACACCAAAGCACTCCTACGGTATCCGGGATTTACACGATCTCATGGTCTAAGGAAAAGATACTTGACATTGGAAAACTCTAGCAAACGAAATATACGATCTTGTGCTCTGTTTAGGATTGGGTCTTGTCCATCACATCATTCTCCTAATGATGTGATCTCGTTATCAATGACATCCAATGTCCATAGTCAGGAAACCATGACTATCTATTGATCAATGAGCTAGTTAACTAGAGGCTTACTAGGGACATGTTGGTGTCTATTATTCACACATGTATTACGATTTCCGGATAACACAATTATAGCATGAATAAAGACAATTATCATGAACAAGGAAATATAATAATAATGCTTTTATTATTGCCTCTAGGGCATATTTCCAACAGTCTCCCACTTGCACTAGAGTCAATAATCTAGTTACATTGTGATGAATCGAACACCCATGGAATTCTGGTGTTGATCATGTTTTGCTCTAGGGAGAGGTTTAGTCAACGGATCTGCTACATTCAGGTCCGTGTGTACTTTACAAATATCTATGTCTCCATCTTAAACATTTTCACGAATGGAGTTGAAGCGACGCTTGATGTGCCTTGTCTTCTTGTGAAACCTGGGCTCCTTGGCAAGTCCAATAGCTCCAGTGTTGTCACAGAAGAGCTTGATCGGCCCCGACGCATTGGGTATGACTCCTAGGTCGGTGATGAACTCCTTCACCCAAATTGCTTCATGCGCTGCCTCCGAGGCTGCCATGTACTCCGCTTCACATGTAGATCCCGCCACGACGCTCTGCTTGCAACTGCACCAGCTTACTGCCCCACCATTCAAAATATACACGTATCCGGTTTGTGACTTTGAGTCATCCAGATCTGTGTCGAAGCTAGCATCGACGTAACCCTTTACGACGAGCTCTTCGTCACCTCCATAGACGAGAAACATTTCCTTAGTCCTTTTCAGGTACTTCAGGATATTCTTGACCGCTGTCTAGTGTTCCTTGCCGGGATTACTTTGGTACCTTCCTACCAAACTTATGGCAAGGTTTACATCAGGTCTGGTACACAGCATGGCATACATAATAGAACCTATGGCTGAGGCATAGGGGATGACACTCATCTCTTCTATATCTTCTGCCGTGGTCGGACATTGAGCTGAGCTCAATTTCACACCTTGCAACACAGGCAAGAACCCCTTCTTAGACTGATCCATATTGAACTTCTTCAATATCTTATCAAGGTATGTGCTTTGTGAAAGACCTATGAGGCGTCTTGATCTATCTCTGTAGATCTTGATGCCTAATATATAAGCAGCTTCTCCAAGGTCCTTCATTGAAAAACTCTTATTCAAGTAGGCCTTTATGCTGTCCAAGAGTTCTATATCATTTCCCATCAAAAGTATGTCATCTACATATAATATGAGAAATACTACAGAGCTCCCACTCACTTTCTTGTAACCACAGGCTTCTCCATAAGTCTGCGTAAACCCAAACGCTTTGATCATCTCATCAAAGCGAATGTTCCAACTCCGAGATGCTTGCACCAGCCCATAAATCGAGCGTTGGAGCTTGCACACCTTGTCAGCATTCTCAGGATCGACAAAACCTTCCGGCTATATCATATACAATTCTTCCTTAAGGAAACCATTAAGGAATGCCGTTTTGACGTCCATTTGCCTTTTTCATAATCATAGAATGCGGCAATCGCTAACATGATTCGGACAGACTTCAGCTTCGCTACCGGTGAGAAAGTCTCATCGTAGTCAACCCCTTGAACTTGTCGATAACCCTTAGCGACAAGCCGAGCTTTATAGATGGTCACATTACCATCCGCGTCTGTCTTCTTCTTAAAGATCCATTTATTTTCTATGGCTCGCCGCTCAACGGGCAAGTCAGTCAAAGTCCATACTTCGTTTTCATACATGGATCCTATCTCGGATTTCATGGCTTCTAGCCATTTGTCGGAATCCGGGCCCGCCATCGCTTCTTCATAGTTCGAAGGTTCACCGTTGTCTAACAACATGATTTCCAAGATAGGGTTGCCGTACCACTCTGGTGCGGAACGTGTCCTTGTGGACCTTCGAATTTCAGTAGGAGCTTGATCAGAAGTATCTTAATCATCATCATTAACTTCCTCTCTAGTCGGTGCAGGCACCTCAGGAACATTTTCTTGAGTTGCGCCATTTTCTGGTTCAAGAGGTAATACTTCATCAAGTTCTACTTTCCTCCCACTTACTTCTTTCGAGAGAAACTCCTTCTCTAGAAAGGATCCATTCTTGGCAACAAAGATCTTGCCTTCGGATCTGAGGTAGAAGGTATACCCAATAGTTTCTTTAGGGTATCCTATGAAGACGCATTTTTCCGACTTGGGTTCGAGATTTTCAGGTTGAAGTTTCTTAACATAAGCATCGCATCCCCAAACTTTTAGAAACGACAGCTTAGGTTTCTTCCTAAACCATAATTCAAACGGTGTCGTCTCAACGGATTTCGACGGAGCCCTATTTAAAGTGAATGCGGCAGTCTCTAAAGCATAGCCCCAAAAAGATAGCGGTAAATCGGCAAGAGACATCATAGATCGCACCATATCTAATACAGTGCGATTACGACGTTCGGACACACCATTACGCTGAGGTGTTCCAGGCGGCGTGAGCTGTGAAACTATTCCACATTTTCTTAAGTGTGTGCCAAACTCGTGACTCAAGTATTCTCCTCCACGATCTGATCGTAGGAACTTGATTTTTCTGTCACGTTGATTCTCAACCTCACTCTGAAATTCCTTGAACTTTTATAAGGTCTCAGACTTGTGTTTCATTAAGTAGACATACCCATATCTACTCAAGTCATCAGTGAGGATGAGAACATAACGATAGCCACCGCGAGCCTCAACACTCATTGGACCGCACACATCAGTATGTATGATTTCCAATAAGTTGGTTGCTCGCTCCATTGTTCCTGAGAACGGAGTCTTGGTCATTTGATCTACAAGACATATTGTAAAATTTTAGACTAAGTTCATGATAATTAAGTTCATCTAATCAAATTATAATGAACTCCCACTTAGATAGACATCCCTCCTGTAATCTAAGTATAACATGATCCGAGTTAACTAGGCCGTGTCCGATCATCACGTGAGACGGACTAGTCAACGTCGGTGAACATCTTCATGTTGATCGTATCTTCTATACGACTCATGCTCGACCTTTCGGTCTTCTGTGTTCCGAGGCCATGTCTGTACATGCTAGGCTCGTCAAGTCAACCTAAGTGTTTTGCATGTGTAAATCTGTCTTACACCCGTTGTATGTGAACGTTAGAATCTATCACACCCGATCATCACGTGGTGCTTCGAAACAACGAATTGTCGCAACGGTGCATAGTTAGGGGGAACACTTTCTTGAAATTATTATGAGGGATCATCTTATTTACTACCGTCGTTCTAAGTAAACAAGATGCAGAAACATGATAAACATCACATGCAATCAAACAATAATAGTGACATGATATGGCCAATATCACATAGCTCCTTTGATCTCCACCTTGGGGCTCCATGATCATCTTGTCACCGGCATGACACCATGATCTCCATCATCCTGATCTCCATCATTGTGTCTCCATGAAGTTGCTCGCCAACTATTACTTCTACTACTATGGCTAATGCGTTTAGCAATAAAGTAAAGTAATTTAGATGGCGTTTCTCAATGACACGCAGGTCATACAAAAAATAAAGACAACTCCTATGGCTCCTGCCGGTTGTCATACTCATCGACATGCAAGTCGTGATTCCTATTACAATAGCATGAACATCTCATACATCACATATAGATCATTCATCATTCATCACAACTTTGGCCATATCATATCACAAAGCACTTGCTGCAAAAACAAGTTAGACGTCCTCTAATTGTTGTTGCAAGTTTTACGTGGCTGAAGTAGGGTTCTAGCAAGAACGTTTTCTTACCTACGTGAAAGCCACAACGTGATTTTTCAACTTCTATTTACCCTTCATAAGGACCCTTTTCATCGAATCCGCTCCAACTAAAGTGGGAGAGACAGACACCCGCGAGCCACCTTATGCAACTTGTGCATGTTAGTCGGTGGAACCGGTCTCACGTAAGCGTACGTGTAAGGTTGGTCCGGGCCTCTTCATCCCACAATACCGTTGAAGCAAGATAAGACTAGTAGCGGCAAGAAAGTTGACAACATCAACGCCCACAACAAATTGTGTTCTACTCGTTCAAGAGAACTACGCATAAACCTAGCTCATGATGCCACTGTTGGGGAACGTTGCAGAAAACAAAAATTTCCTACGGTTTCACCAAGATCCATCTATGAGTTTCATCTAGCAACGAGTGATTGGATGCATCTACGTACCTTGTAGATCGCGAGCGGAAGCGTTCAAAGAACGGGGATGAGGAAGGCGTACTCGACGTGATCCAAATCACCGGAGATCCTAGCGCCGAACGGACGGCACCTCTGCGTTCAACACACGTACGGTCAGCGTAACGTCTCCTTCTTCTTGATCCAGCAAGGGGAAAGGAGAGGTTGAGGAATATGGCTCCAACAGCAGCACGACGGCGTGGTGGTGGTGGAGCTGCAGTACTCCGGCAGGGCTTCGCCAAGCACTATGGAGGAGGAAGATGTGTTGGAGAGGGAGAGGGAGGCACCAAAGATGTCGTCTGAGAGGCCCTCCTTTCCCCACTACATATAGGGAGTCCAAGGGGGGGGCGGTCCTAGGAGATCCAATCTCCTAGGGGGTGCGGCCAAGGGAGGAATCCCTCCTCCCCAAGGCACCTAGGAGGTGCCTTCCCCCTTTGGGACTCTTCCCTTCTTGAACCCTAGGCGCATGGGCCTCTTGGGGCTGGTGCCCTTGGCCCATATAGGCCAAGGCGCACCCCCTACAGCCCATGTGGCCCCCCGGGGCAGGTGGCCCCACCCGCTGGACCCCCGGGACCCTTCCGGTGGTCCCGATACAATACCGGTGACCCCGAAACTTGTCCCGATGCCCGAAATAGCACTTCCTATATATAATTCTTTACCTCCAGACCATTCCGGAACTCCTCGTGACGTCCGGGATCTCATCCGGGACTCCAAACAACATTCGGGTTACTGCATATACATATCCCTACAACCCTAGCGTCACCGAACCTTAAGTGTGTAGACCCTACGGGTTCGGGAGACATGTAGACATGACCAAGACGACTCTCCGGTCAATAACCAACAGCGGGATCTGGATACCCATGTTGGCTCCCACATGCTCCTCGATGATCTCATCGGATGAACCACGATGTCGAGGATTCAAGCAACCCCGTATACATTTCCCTTTGTCAATTGGTATGTTACTTGCCCGAGATTCGATCGTCAGTATCCCAATACCTCGTTCAATCTCGTTACCGGCAAGTCACTTTACTCGTACCGTAGTGCATGATCCCGTGACCAGACACTTGGTCACTTTGAGCTCATTATGATGATGCATTACCGAGTGGGCCCAGTGATACCTCTCCGTCATACGGAGTGACAAATCCCAGTCTTGATCCATGTCAACCCAACAGACACTTTCGGAGATACCCGTAGTATACCTTTATAGTCACCCAGTTACGTTGTGACGTTTGGTACACCCAAAGCACTCCTACGGTATCCGGGAGTTACACGATCTCATGGTCTAAGGAAAGGATACTTGACATTGGAAAACTCTAGCAAACGAACTATACAATCTTGTGCTATGTTTAGGATTGGGTCTTGTCCATCACATCATTCTCCTAATGATGTGATCTCATTATCAATGACATCCAATGTCCATAGTCAGGAAACCATGACTATCT
>NC_053024.1:40063302-40078191 GCF_003073215.2 Triticum urartu
AGATTTGTAATGAACGTGGTCATTTAATTATCCGATGCAAATTGTTTCATGATCTAATCATGTCCAAAAATTGTGATGACTTGATTTCCCTTGCACATTATAATGAACTTAGTTTGCTTATGGGCTACGAAGAAATGAAACGTATAACTAAGGATATTCCAGAATTTGCCCTTGATAAAGTTCTTCATTTTGATCTAGAGAAAATTTATATGTATTGTGCGGTGAATTGCATTGAAAATCCTTATATTGCCAACTACATAAAGAAAAGAAAACAAATAGAAGATGATGAGAATACTAATGAAAGGGAAGAGACTTCCCAATATCCTCCTATTATTTCTTATGATGAATCAGGTAACGAGGAGGAGCCTCCTATTCAACCAATCTCATTAATAAGGAGCTCCAAAAAGAGGATTGAACCCACACATGATGTGGTGAAGAAGAAGAAAAGAAAAAGGAAGAGAGGTAAAAAGATCTCTCTCTCAAATAATGCTGCTCCTATTACTATTGTGCCTCATGAAAATATAATTGTGGAAGATAATGATACTTATGATCTTGAAAATCTTTTTGGCACTTGCTTGGAAGAATATGATAATTGCTATACTATTGGTGCTATCTATACTATTAATGATGAGAGTGATTATGCTTATGATATGAAAAGGCCAAAGCTTGGGGATGCTATGTTTGATGAAGATGATGTTTTTGAGAATATATTTGCTGCAATTAATGTTTGTCCCAAGCTTGGGGATGCTACGCTTAATGAAGATGATATTTTTAGTCTCCCAAGTTTTGATATGCAAATTTATAATGATGATAGCATGCCTCCTACTTATGATAATTATTGGTGATGATACTTATGCTATAAAAGTAGTGATTATATTTATAAAACTTGTCATGATTATGATTATCCCTTCTCTGAACATTACTCTTTTAATGTGGAAATAATTTATAGTATCCAAGTCTCTTATGATACTCCCACTATCCCGAATGAGAAGAATTTTGCTTATGTGGAGATTAACAAAATTTCTATGCTTGTAGATCATGAAAAGAATGATTTAGGTGCTGGTTATATTGTTAAATTCATTCATGATGCTACTGAAAATTATTATGAGGGAGGAATATGTGCTTGTAGGAATTGCAATAATATCAAGTTTCCTCTCTATGTGCTTAAAGTTTTGAAGTTATGCTTGTTTTGCCCTCCTATGCTAGTTGATTATTGTTACCACAAGTTGTTTGCTCACAAAATCCCTGTGCATAGGAAGCATGTTAGACTTAAATGTGCTAGTCATATTCTTCATGATGCTCTCTTTATGTTTCAATTCTTATCCTTTATGTGAGCATCATTGAAATCATCATGCCTAGCTAGGGGCGTCAAACGATAGCGCTTGTTGGGAGGCAACCCAACTTTATTTTTGCTCCTTACTTTTTGCTCCTGTTTAGTAATAAATAAATCATCTAGCCTCTGTTTAGATGTGGTTTTATGCTTTTAATTAGTGTTTGTGCCAAGTAGAACCTTTGGGAAGACTTGGGGAAAGTCTTTGTGATCATGCTGTAAAAAACAGAAACTTTAGCGCTCACGAGGATTGCTGCCATTTTTATTTGGAGAGTGCTATTTAGTTAATTATTTTTGCAGATTATTAATAGATAAATTACTCAGGTCCATCAATTTATTTGATAATTTTATAAGTTCCATAAGTATACGTTTGATCCAGATTACTACAGACTGTTCTGTTTTTGACAGATTCTGTTTTTCATGTGTTGTTTGCTTATTTTGATGAATCTATGGCTAGTAAAATAGTTTATAAACCATAGAGAAGTTGGAATACAATAGGTTTAACACAAATATAAATAAAGAATGAGTTCATTACAGTACCTTGAAGTGGTGATTTATTTTCTTATACTAACGGAGCTTACGAGTTTTCTGTTAAGTTTTGTGTTGTGAAGTTTTCAAGTTTTGGGTAAGGATTCGATGGACTATGGAATAAGGAGTGGCAAGAGCCTAATATTGGGGATGCCCAAGGCACCCCAAGGTAATATTCAAGGATAGCCAAGAGTCTAAGCTTGGGGATGCCCCGGAAGGCATCCCCTCTTTCGTCTTCGTTCATCGGTAACTTTACTTGGAGCAATATTTTTATTCGCCACATGATATGTGTTTTGCTTGGAGCGTCAATTTATTTTGTTAGGATTTGCTTTATTTCATTTATAACAATGTTTTGCATCTTTTATTTCAATAAAAGTGGCATTGATAGCCCTTACTATGCCTATGTTACAAGTATACATGTTGCTGTTTGAAAACAGAAAGTTTACCGCTGTTGCAATAATTCCCTAGAAAAGTCAGAATGTGATAAAATGTTGAAACCTTTTGCATATTAAGCTCTGATAAATTTACTACAGTGGTAATTTTCTTTCATAATTTTTGAAGCTAGGGAAGTATGGATGTTGCAGCATTCTTTACAGACTATCCTGTTTAGGCAGATTGCTGTTATGTTTGCATTGTTTGCATATGTTTGCTTCTTTAATGATTCTATTTGAGGATAGGACTATTAAATATGCAGAGGAATTTAGTTTGAAATTTTTAATAATAATCTTAGTGATTTGCTACAGTAGAGTATGATAAGGTTTTTGTAATGTTTTATACTAACTTATCTCACGAGTCCTTGTTGAGTTTTGTGTGGATGAAGCTTTTGAGATTTAGGGAGACCGTGATATGAGAGGAATTAAGGAGACACAAAAGCTCAAGCTTGGGGATGCCCAAGGCACCCCAAGATAATATTTCAAGAAGTCTCAAGCGTCTAAGCTTGGGGATGCCCGGTTGGCATCCCACCTTTCTTCTTCAACAACTATCGGTTAGTATCGGTTGATCCTAAGTTTTTGCTTCTTCACATGATGTTTGCTATTCTTAGATGTCATTTTATTTTGTTTTGCTTGATGTTTGGATAAAATACCAAGATCTGAAATTATTAAATGTTAGAGAGTCTTCACATAGCTAAATAATTATTTAACTACTCATTGATCTTCACTTATATCTTTCGGAGTAGTTTGTCGTTGCTCTAGTGCTTCACTTATATCTTTTTAGAGCACAGTGGTGGTTTTATTTTATAAGAAATAGATTAACTCTCATGCTTCACTTAGATTATTTTGAGAGTCTTAATATCATGGTAATTTGCTTAAAATCCTAACATGCTAGGCATCCAAGAATAGTAAAAACTTTCATACAAGTGCATTGAATACTAAGAGAAGTATGATGCTTGATGATTGTTTTGAGATATGGAGGTAATAATATCAAAGTCCTGCTAGTTGAGTAGTTGTGAATTTGAGATGTTCTTGTGCTGAAGTTTGCAAGTCCCGTAGCATGCACGTATGGTAAACGTTGTGTAACAAATTTGAAACATGAGGTGTTATTTGATTGTCCTCCTTATGAGTGGCGGTCGGGGACGAGCGATGGTCTTTTCCTACCAATCTATCCCCCTAGGAGCATGCGCGTAGTGCCGAGGTTTTTGATGACTTGTAGATTTTTTCAATAAGTATGTGAGTTCTTGATGACTAATGTCGAGTCCATGGATTATACGCACTCTCACCCTTCCATCCTTGCTAGCCTCTTCGGTACCGTGCATTGCCCTTTCTCACATTGAGAGTTGGTGCAAACTTCGCCGGTGCATCCAAACCCCATGATATGATACGCTCTGTCACACATAAACCTCCTTATATCTTCCTCAAAACAGCCACCATACCTACCTATTATGGCATTTCCATAGCCATTCCGAGATATATTGCCATGCAACTTTCCATCATTCCGTTCATCATGACACATTCATCATTGTCATATTGCTTAGCATGATCATGTAGTTGACATAGTATTTGTGGCAAAGCCACCGTTCATAATTCTTTCATACATGTCACTCTTGGTTCATTGCATATCCCGGTACACCGCCGGAGGCATTCATATAGAGTCATCTTTGTTCTAGTATCGAGTTGTAATCATTGAGTTGTAAATAAATAGAAGTGTGATGATTATCATTATTAGAGCATTATCCCAAGTGAGGAATATAAAAAAAGAGAAAGGCCATAAAAAGAGAAGGCACAAAAAAGTCCCCAAAAATGAATGAGAGAAAAAGAGAGAAGGGAATTTTTCACACTTGTGCTTCAAAGTAGCACCATGATCTTCATAGTAGAAAGTCTCTCATGTTATCACTTTCATATACTAGTGGGAATTTTTCATTATAGAACTTGTCTTGTATATTCCAACAATGGGCCTCCTCAAGTGCCCTAGGTCTTCGCGAGCAAGCAAGTTGGATGCACACCCACTAGTTTCTTTTGTTGAGCTTTCATACATTTATAGCTCTAGTGCATTCGTTGCATGGCAATCCCTACTCCTTGCATTAACATCAATCGATGGGCATCTCCATAGCCCATTGATTAGCCTCGTTGATGTGAGACTTTCTCCTTTTTTTTCTTCTCCACATAACCCCCTCATTATTCTATTCCACCCATAGTGCTATATCCATGGCTCGCGCTCATGTATTGCGTGAAAGTTTATAGGTTTGAGATTACTAAAGTATGAAACAATTGCTTGGCTTGTCATCGGGGTTGTGCATGATGAGGGCATTCTTGTGTGAGGAAAATGGAGCATGACTAAACTATATGATTTTGTAGGGATGAACTTTCTTTAGCCATGTTATTTTGAGAAGACATAATTGCTTAGTTAGTATGCTTGAAGTACTATCATTTTATGTCAATATGAACTTTTGTCTTGAATCTTATGGATCTGAATATTCATGCCACAATTAAGAAGAATCACATTGAAATTATGCCAAGTAGCACTCCGCATCAAAAATTCTATTTTTATCATTTACCTACTCGAGGACGAGCAGCAATTAAGCTTGGGGATGCTGATACGTCTCCAACATATCTATAATTTTTGATTGCTCCATGCTATATTATATACTGTTTTGAATGTTTATGGGATTTATTATACACTTTTATATCATTTTTGGGACTAACCTATTAACCCAGAGCCCAGTGCCAGTTTCTGTTTTTACCCTGTTTTAGGGTTTCAAAGAAAAGGAAAATCAAACGGAGTCCAATTGACCTGAAACTTCACGGAACTCATTTTTTGGAGGAAAGAAGCCCAGAAGACTTGGAGTGCATGTCGGGGGCTCTACGAGGAGGCCACGAGGCAGGGGGTGCGCCCACCCCCCTAGGCGCGCCCTCCACCCTCGTGAGCCCCTCGTGGCCCCCCTGACGTACTTCTTCCGCCTATATATCTCCATATACCCTAAAAACATCCGAGAGCACAATAGATCGGGAGTTCCGCCGCCAGAAGCCTCCGTAGCCACCGAAAGCCAATCTAGACCCGTTCCGGCACCCTGCCAGAGGGGGCAATCCTTCTCCGGTGTCCATCTTCATCATCCCGGTGCTCTCCATGACGAGGAGGGAGTAGTTCTCCCTCGGGGCTGAGGGTATGTACCAGTAGCTATGTGTTTGATCTCTCTCTCTCTCGTGTTCTTGAGGTGATACGATCTTGATGTATCGCGAGCTTTGCTATTATAGTTGGATCCTAGGATGTTTCTTCCCCCCTCTACTCTCTTGTAATGAATTGAGTTTCCCCTTTGAAGAAATCTTATCGGATTGAGTCTTTAAACATTTGAGAACACTTGATGTATGTCTTGCCGTGGATATCTGTGGTGACAATGGGATATCACGTGATTCACTTGATGTATGTTTTGGTGATCAACTTGCGGGTTCCGCCCATGAACCTATGCATAGGGGTTGGCACATGTTTTCGTCGTGATTCTATGGTACAACTTTGGGGCACTCTTTGAGGTTCTATGTGTTGGTTGAATAGATGAATCTGAGATTGTGTGATGCATATCGTATAATCATACCCACGGATACTTGAGGTGACATTGGAGTATCTAGGTGACATTAGGGTTTTGGTTGATTTGTGTCTTAAGGTGTTATTCTAGTACGAACTCTAGGGCTGTTTGTGACACTTATAGGAATAGCCCAACGGATTGACTGGAAAGAATAACTTTGAGGTGGTTTCGTACCCTACCATAATCTCTTCGTTCGTTCTCCGCTATTAGTAACTTTGGAGTGACTCTTTGTTGCATGTTGAGGAATAGTTATGTGATCCAATTATGTTAGTATTGTTGAGGGAACTTACACTAGCGAAAGTATGAACCCTAGGCCTTATTTCCTATCATTGCAATACCGTTTACGCTCACTTTTATCACTTGTTACCTTGCTGTTTTTATTATTTCAGATTACAAATACCTTTATCTACTATCCATATACCACTTGTTTCACTATCTCTTCGCCGAACTAGTGCACCTATATAATTTACCGTTGTATTGGGTGTGTTGGGGACACAAGAGACTCTTTGTTATTTGGTTGCAGCGTTGCTTGAGAGAGACCATCTTCATCCTACGCCTCCTATGGATTGATAAATCTTAGGTCATCCACTTGAGGGAAATTTGCTACTGTCCTACAAACCTCTGCACTTGGAGGCCCAACAACGTCTACAAGAAGAAGGTTGTGTAGTAGACATCAGTCTCCCGAGCGGAGACGAGGCGCAAGCGGCTGGGCCGGCTCGGCTGGGCTTCGGCCCAGTCGGGCGCTAAAACTTAAAAAAAATTCCGCTGAAACTAAAAAAAATCCTAGAAAATAAAATAAAATTCTAAGAATGCCAAAACAATTTTTCACCGTCTAAATAAAATATTTAGAACAAGGTGAACATTTTCTTGGCCCTAAAATGCAATTTTGAAAAACGTGCAATTTTTCTAATTCAAATAAAATAGCAATAAACTCCAGATAAAAATCAAATATTTGATTTTAATCTTTTTCCTCCAATATTTCGTTTATTTTGAAGAAGTCATATTATCTCCTCTCATGTATTTTAATATGAAATATTTTCGGAGAGAAAAATAATTAAAACCAAAAATCCTCATTTCAATATTTGATAAAACTCAAATATGAAAACAGGGAAATCCCCAACTCTCTCCGAGGGTCCTTGAGTTGCTTAGGATTTCGAGCATCGCAAAACGAAATGCAATAAAATATGATATGCATGAATGATCTATATATAACATTCCAAATTGAAAATTTGGGATGTTACAGTCACGACGTTCCAGTATCCTATGAAGACGCACTTCTCCGATTTGGGTTCGAGCTTATCAGGTTGAAGCTTTTTCACATAAGCATCGCAACCCCAAACTTTGAGAAACAATAGCTTAGGTTTCTTGCCAAACCATAGTTCATACGGTGTCATCTCAACGGATTTAGATGGTGCCCTATTTAACATGAATGCAGATGTCTCTAATGCATAACCCCAAAACAATAGAGGTAAATCAGTAAGAGACATCATAGATTGCACCATATCTAATAAAGTACGGTTACGACGTTAGACACACCATTAAGCTATGGTGTTTTGATACGTCTCCAATGTATCTATAATTTTTGATTGCTCCATGCTATATTATCTACTGTTTTGGACATTATTGGGCTTTATTATCCACTTTTATATTATTTTTGGGACTAACCTATTAACCGGAGGCCCAGCCCAGAATTGCTGTTTTTTGCTTGTTTTAGGGTTTCGAAGAAAAGGAATATCAAATGGAGTCCAAACGGAATGAAACCTTCGGGAACGTGATTTTATCGCCGAACATGATCCAGGAGACTTGGACCCTACGTCAAGAAACAAAGGAGGAGGCCACGAGGTAGGGGTGCGCCTACCCCCCACCCCCCCCCCAGGCGCGCCCTCCACCCTCGTGGGCCCCCTGTTGCTCCACCAACGTACTCCTTCCTCCTATATATACCTACGTACCCCCAAAGGATCAGATAAGGAGCCAAAACCCTAATTCCACCGCTGTAACTTTCTGTATCCACGAGATCCCATCTTGGGGCCTGTTCCGGAGCTCCGCCGTAGGGGGCATCGATCACGGAGGGCTTCTACATCAACACCATAGCCTCTCCGATGAAGTGTGAGTAGTTTACCTCAGACCTTCGGGTCCATAGTTATTAGCTAGATGGCTTCTTCTCTCTTTTTGGATCTCAATACAAAGTTCTCCCCCTCTCTTGTGGATATCTATTCGATGTAATCTTCTTTTTGCGGTGTGTTTGTTGAGACCGATGAATTGTGGGTTTATGATCAATATATCTATGAACAATATTTGAATCTTCTCTGAATTCTTTTATGTATGATTGGTTATCTTTGCAAGTCTCTTTGAATTATCAGTTTGGTTTGGCCTACTAGATTGATCTTTCTTGCAATGGGAGAAGTGCTTAGCTTTGGGTTCAATCTTGCGGTGTCCTTTCCCAGTGACAGTAGGGGCAGCAAGGCACGTATTGTATTGTTGCCATCGAGGATAACAAGATGGGGTTTTCATCATATTGCATGAGTTTATCCCTCTACATCATGTCATCTTGCTTAAGGCGTTACTCTGTTTTCATTAACTTAATACTCTAGATGCATGCTGGATAGCGGTCGATGTGTGGAGTAATAGTAGTAGATGCAGGCAGGAGTCGGTCTACTTGTCTTGGACGTGATGCCTATATACATGATCATGCCTAGATATTCTCATAACTATGCTCAATTCTTTCAATTGCTCAACAGTAATTTGTTCACCCACCGTAGAATACTTATGCTCTCGAGAGAAGCCACTAGTGAAACCTATGGCCCCTGGGTCTATCTTCATCATATTAATCTCCTACTACTTAGTTATTTCCTTTGCTTTTTACTTTGCTTTTACTTTACTTTGCATCTTTATCATAAAAATACCAAAAATATTATCTTATCATATCTATCAGATCTCACTCTCGTAAGTGGCCGTGTAGGGATTGACAACCCCTTATCGCGTTGGTTACGAGGATTTATTTGTTTTGTGCAGGTGCAAGGGACTGGCGCGTAACCTCCTACTGGATTGATACCTTGGTTCTCAAAACTGAGGGAAATACTTACGCTACTCTGCTGCATCATCCCTTCTTCTTTGGGGAAAACCAACGCAGTGCTCAAGAGGTAGCAGTGAACTCACTAACAGATGGGTCCTAAGGGTTTGGCTCGGTAGTTTAAACTTATCCATGAATTCCCTTGATATGTATGAATGCGATGCACCAGTATCAGAAAGAACAAGGGCGGTAAAAGACTTAACCAAAAACTTACCAATAACCGTGTCTTGCTGTTCTTCAACCTCCTCCACATTGACGTGGTTCACTTGTCCTTTGTTGAATGGATTGGGCTTCTTTCCAGCGCTCCCATTGCCGTTTCCATTCTTCACTTCAGGGCACTCCGTGGCATAGTGTCCAATCTTCCCGTACTTGAAACGAGTAACGTGGCTGAGGTCTCTCTTCGCGGGTGTGGCTGGATTGGAACGGTTCTGATTGTTGCTTGCTCCATTCCCATTCCTTGGGCCAGTATGATTATGGTTACTTCCTCCATTGTGGGTGTGGCCTTCATGGTTATGAACAAGTCCTCCCGAGTTCGGGGTTAGGCGAGGCTTCTACTGAGCTCCTGAATTATACCTTCCTTGTCCATACTTCCTCTTATGGATCTCAATTTGTTGTCGCTTCCCTTCAATCATAAGAGCCTTATCTACCAACTCCTGGTAGTTGTTGAATGTTGCCACCATCAACTGCATGCTCATCTAATCATTCAGCCCTTCCATAAACTTCTCCTGCTTTGCGGCATTTGTGGCCACATCATCAGGGGCATAGCGAGATAACTTGCTAAACTCATCCGCGTACTGAGCCACAGTACGGTTCCCCCAGCGTAAGTTGCGAAACTCACGCTTCTTCATACTCATAGCTCTAGTTGAGACATGGGCTGTACGGAAGGCTTGCTGAAACTGATCCCATGTAACAGTGGCTATAGGGTAGGTGACTATGTAATTCTCCCACCATGAGGCTGCTGGTCCATCCAACTGATGTGCGGCAAAACGCACCTTCTCAGCATCGGTACATCCTGCAGTGATTAACTCCCTTCCAATCCTGTAGAGCCAATCATCTGCTACTATGGGCTCGGTGCTACTGGAAAACACCGGCGGCTGCAACCTTAGGAAACGGGCTAAGTTGTCAACTGGTGGAAGTGGCGGTGGATTGTTGTTGTTGTTATTGTTGTTGCCTTGGTTCTGAACTAACAACTGCATCAGGGTATTCTGCTGCTGGATTAACTGAGTGAGCTCCGGTGGGAAGGTAAATCTGGGGTCACGTCTCGGAGGCATCTGATGGGTTTAGAGGGGAGAGATTAGAATAGAATGAGGTCTAATGAGAAAAACACTACCCATATGCACATGAGACAAACACAAACATTTCACTCAATCAATCAAGGAAAGGCATACAATCGATCTAACTATCGTTACAAAAGTGCTCGGACTATACTATTTACATGGTGGAATACTACTACTGATGTGGTGGTCTACTAAAAATATTCTTCGGTTGAAGACTCCATAATGTCTGCTCCAGCTTCGTCTTCATATTCATCATCGCTATTGTCAAGGTCCGAGTCAGTGTCGTCGATGATAATGTAGTCCTCCGGGCGAATCTCCTTGGGTTCTTTGTCTTCTCCTCCTGGTGCAGGGTCTCCCAGAAATACTCCTAGCTTCCTTTCTAGATCGTCCTTCTTCTCCACTAGTACGACGATTTCCATCCTCATAATCTTCACGAGTAGCCTTGAGTTCTTCCTCCAGTTCTGTGATCCTAGTCATTGCCTTCTTCAGGTCTATCATTCCTGTGCACATCTGGTTCTCCTGGCGACGAATGTGTTGGTTTAACTCTTGGATGAAAGCTGCAATTGATATATCCTTCCTGGTGCTGATCATCTCCCATTGCTCATCTCGGCGCCCAAAATCTGATAGATAGTGTCTTTAAGCTCCTTATGATAAACTTCTCCAATGCGTCCCATGGTGATGTGAGCTGCCATACTCTTTCCTAGACTCCAGGTTGGTGCATCGAAGGAAAACTCTATGGGCTTAGTGACTGGCATGAATGTCCTTCCTAGAACTTGAACTTGAATCATCCATCGCTCCTCTTCTGGTAATGTGGCGTTGTAAGTCCCGGTGAAGCTTGGTATTCCAATGTTCAGGTACCTAGTGACTTCCTTCAAGTGTCGTCCAAAAGGTGCTTCTTCATCCAGTTGTGCAAACTTGTTCCTTGCGTCTGCCATCCTAAAGAGTAGAAAATGGAGAGGAGTCAGAAATGAGAAGAGAATAGTGATCTAGGGCTTTAGCTTAGTGGTCGTGTCCTACACTCAGCGTGTGCTTTGATACCATCTTGTAGCGACCCGACCTCAAACGGCCAAGTCTCTGTGCTTCAGTGTCATCCCTGGATCGGTAATGCTGACACACACAGTACTCGAAGATTTATAATAGAGTAGCAATCACACACTTATTACCTCGAATGCCTCAAAAGAGAAGTTATTACAATAAATATGGCTTAAGGCCATCTAATACGATAATAGCGGAAGGCTTGGAAGATAAAGTGAGTCCATCAACTCCAATGGCATAGCTGAGCTGCACGGCAACGACCTAACGAACCTTACTCCTCGTCTGAAAAGTCTGCAACATAATACGTTGCAGCCTGAAAATGGGGCAGCGCATGGAATATGCTGGCAAGATAACACAGTAGAGCAAGAACAGAATAATGCTATCACTACATGCATATTTGGCTGGTGGAAAGCTCTATGGTTATAGTTTTTTGTGAAAAGCCAATTTTTTCCTACAACAAAGGAATAGATTTTATTTAACTATCATGGTAGTTGAAAAATCATTGAGAAGGTTCCTCCAACTCAATCCCAATTAAAGTAATTAACAACCCAACAATATTAGTTTAGAGTGATGAGATACTTATGATACTCCAAGTACTACATACTCAATATGTCCATAATCGGGGACATGGCTAACCATGATTAGTTTATACACTCTGCAGAGGTTTGTGCACTTTTCCCCACAAGACCCGATCTCCTCCGTTGGATTTCTCGCACTACAGGGTGTTTGAGAAATGGATGACCGAGACACAGTCTTTCAGAAGCATTAACTCCTTACTCCGGGCAGACCATACCAACCTACATCCCACTACCTGCTGATCCACCTCTTCGGAAGCTTCACACAACTTACTCAACTATGCTAGAGCCCATAATAGCTTGTGGTTGCACACGGAAGTTTCTAGCATGAAAACATCTCAGTTCCCTTTGAGCCTGGGAGGCGGACCATAGGATTATCACACGGGTACTTTGGGATATCCTAGGACAACACTGGATTCCCCAGGTGCCCAACAAACAATCCACCCAGATGTGTATTCAAGTTGCCACCTTAAGTTGAACCCTTAACAATCTCACATCTATCATGTATTTCACTCACCCAACCACGTCTACGAGCATAGCATAGCAATATAAGCAATACGTAGAAGTAACTCCCAAGGGTTTGAATATAACAGGGCAATAGGTTCTACCTCATCAACTACTTCCCAACCCACATGGTAATCACATCCTAACCATGCAATGTTTGAGGATTGGAACTAATGCATAAAAAATGGGTGATAAAGGGGTATGATCAAAGTGTTACTTGCCTTGCTGATGATCCGCAAAACCTAGGGATTCGTAGTAGCACGCTTCGCACTCCGGGTGTTCTATCGCAAACAAACAATAGCATACATAAGCAATCAAGCAAATAAACATGGGTAAAACTCAAACAAGAGGATCTAACCAGAAAGCTCAACTTAAGAACTCCGGTTTGCGAAAAGAATCAAATCAAACGGAGCAACGAAACTCAAACTGCGAAAGAAACAAGATCCATTTACTAATCTGGACTAACGTCAAATTTTATAGTAGCCAAAAGATTGTTCAAGTTGGTTAAACAGAAAGAGGGTCTCGAGACGAAGATCTAGGCGCTTGAATCGCCTGATTCCGACAAACGAGCGAAAAGATAAACTAAAACGAAAAACGGATCAGAAATCGCGACTAAAAATAATCGCAGAAAATCCGAGATAAAGAAAACTGACGAACAGGCTAACGAACGAACATTCGTTGTTTTTTACTAACGAGTAAACTCCGTTTGTTAAAACGAACGTAAGGACGAACGTCTGCAAAGTAACTAAACCGCGAAAAACCGGTGAACCGATCTATCCAAAAAAACTAGGGTTTCTAGAAAAAAACTGAACCGGGTTTTTTTTAAAAACCGAACGGTTCTACCTCTGGCGAAGTCCGGCGTGGTGGGGCTGCTCCGGCGGGCGGCGGGGTAGTGCGGGGCGGTGGTGGTGCGGGCAAAGGGTGGCGGCGGCGGCTCCGGTGAGGGCCGGCGACGGCGCGGCAGCGGGCGACGGCGGCGCGGTGGCTTGCGGCGGCAGGGTCGGCGGCTTGCGGCAGCGGGGTGGTGCGGGCTCCAAGGGCGGCGGGGCAGCGGGGCGGCGGATTTTAAGGAGGGGGTGGGGCGGCTCGGCTTGGAGGAGGGGGCACGGCGCGGGAGTCCTGGCTGGACTCCGCTTCGCGGCGGCGGCGCGGTCTCGGTCTCTGATACGTCTCCAACGTATCTATAATTTTTGATTGCTCCATGCTATATTATCTACTATTTTGAATGTTTATGGACTTTATTATACACTTTTATATCATTTTTGGGACTAACCTATTAACCCAGAGCCCAGTGCCAGTTTCTGTTTTTACCCTATTTTAGGGTTTCGAAGAAAAGGAAAATCAAACGGAGTCCAATTGACCTGAAACTTCACGGAACTCATTTTTTGAAGGAAAGAAGCCCAGAAGACTTGGAGTGCATGTCGGGGGCTCTACGGGGAGGCCACGAGGCAGGGGGCGCGCCCACCCCCCTGGGCGCGCCCTCCACCCTCGTGAGCCCCTCGGCCCCCCCTGACGTACTTCTTCCGCCTATATATCTCCATATACCCTAAAAACATCCGAGAGCACAATAGATCGGGAGTTCCGCCGCCAGTAACCTCCATAGCCACTGAAAGACAATCTAGACCCGTTCCGGCACCCTGTCGGAGGGGGCAATCCTTCTCCGGTGGCCATCTTCATCATCCCGATGCTCTCCATGACGAGGAGGGAGTAGCTCTCCCTCGAGGCTGAGGGTATGTACCAGTAGCTATGTGTTTGATCTCTCTCTCGTGTTCTGGAGGTATACGATCTTGATGTATCGCGAGCTTTGCTATTATAGTTGGATCCTATGATGTTTCTTCCCCCCTCTACTCTCTTGTAATGAATTGAGTTTCCCCTTTGAAGTAATCTTATTGGATTGGGTCTTCAAAGATTTGAGAACACTTGATGTATGTCTTGCCGTGGATATCTGTGGTGACAATGGGATATCACGTGATTCACTTGATGTATGTTTTGGTGATCAACTTGCGGGTTCCGCCCATGAACCTATGCATAGGGGTTGGCACACGTTTTCGTCATGATTCTACGGTACAACTTTGGGGCACTCTTTGAGGTTCTATGTGTTGGTTGAATAGATGAATCTGAGATTGTGTGATGCATATCGTATAATCATACCCACGGATACTTGAGGTGACATTGGAGTATCTAGGTGACATTAGGGTTTTGGTTGATTTGTGTCTTAAGGTGTTATTCTAGTACGAACTCTAGGGTTGTTTGTGACACTTATAGGAATAGCCCAACGGATTGATTGGAAAGAATAACTTTGAGGTGGTTTCGTACCCTACCATAATCTCTTTGTTCGTTCTTCGCTGTTAGTGACTTTGGAGTGACTCTTTGTTGCATGTTGAGGGATAGTTATGTGATCCAATTATGTTAGTATTGTTGAGGAAACTTACACTAGCGAAAGTATGAACCCTAGGCCTTATTTCCTATCATTGCAATACCGTTTACGCTCACTTTTATCACTTGCTACCTTGCTGTTTTTATTATTTCAGATTACAAATACCTTTATCTACTAT
>NC_053024.1:40079191-40092014 GCF_003073215.2 Triticum urartu
AGTGAGTATGTAGCAGTTTGTGATGTATGTCAGAGAGTAAAGGCAGAGCATCAGAAGCCAGCAGGATTGCTACAACCATTGCCGATACCCGAATGGAAGTGGGATAAGTTAGGCATGGATTTTATCACGGGATTACCCAGGACTCGTTCAGGCTATGACTCGATTTGGGTTGTAGTTGATCGGTTGACGAAAGTAGCTCATTTCATCCCGGTAAAGACCACTTACACCAGTGCTAAGTTGGCAAAGATATACATGACCAGGATTGTATGCTTACATGGAGTTCCGAGGAGTATAGTATCAGATAGAGGAACCCAGTTTACCTCAAAGTTCTGGAATCAGTTGCACGAAACTTTGGGTACCAGGCTAGAGTTCAGCACAGCTTTTCATCCACAGACAGATGGACAGACCGAGAGAGTCAATCAGATTTTGGAGGACATGCTGAGAGCTTGTGCGCTAGATTATGGATCTAGTTGGGACGAGAATTTGCCGTATGCAGAGTTCTCTTACAACAACAGCTATCAATCCAGTTTAAAGATGGCCCCTTTCGAAGCCTTGTACGGAAGGAGGTGCAGGACACCGTTGTCGTGGGATGAAGTTGGAGACCGCCAGTTGTTTGGACCTGACTTGATTAAGGAGTCTGAACAGAAGGTGAAATTGATTCGCGATAGGCTCAAGATAGCCCAGTCCAGACAGAAGAGTTATGCAGATTCTAAACGCAAGGAGACAGTTTACGAAGTTGGAGATAGAGCTTATCTTCGAGTATCCCCACTTCGGGGAACAAAGCGCTTTGGTGTTAAAGGAAAGTTAGCGCCACGATTTGTAGGACCATACCGAGTATTGGAACGTATGGGAGAAGTGGCCTACAAGTTGGAATTACCTGAAGGATTGTCAGGAGTTCATGATGTGTTCCACGTTTCTCAGTTGAAGAAGTGCCACGCGGAGATGGCTGACATACCCTTGAGAGACACGTGCCATTGGAAGCAATTCAGTTGGATAACGATTTGACCTATGAGGAGAAACCAGTTAAGATTCTCGAGTTTGCCAGCCGAGTCACCCGCAGCAAGGTTATCAAGTTTTGCAAGGTTCAGTGGAGCCACCACACGGAGGATGAAGCCACCTGGGAGCGAGAGGAAGATTTGCTCAAGGACCACCCTCACCTATTTTCTAGCCAACCCGAATCTCGAGGGCGAGATTCATCTTAAGGGGGGTAGGTTTGTAACATCCCAAATTTTCAATTTGGAATGTTATACATTAGATCATCATTGCATATCATATTTTATTTGCTTTGGTTTGATCCTAGAATTCACGCAACTCAAGGACCCACGGAGAGAGTTGGGGATTTCGTTATTTTCATATTTGAGTTTCTCAAATTTTGAGAATAGGATCATTTGATTTTATTTATTTTATCATCAATTATTTCTATTACAAAAATATGAGAGAGGGAATAAAATGACTTTCCCAAAATAAAGAAATATTGAGGATTTAATAATAAAATCAAATAAGATTTTATTTCGGAGTTTTTCGGTATTTTATTTGAATTTAGGAAAAATGTGCGTTTTTCAAAATTGCATTTAGGCCCCAAATAAATGTTCACCTTGTGCGGCTTGATTTTAGAAGCCCGGGAAAATTTATTTCGGGATTTTTGGAGTCCGTTTAGTATTTCTTTTATTTGTTTTTCTGCGGAATAATTAAAAAAACGCGAACCGACTTTGGGCCGTACCCGAGCGGGACTCCGCCCGGGGGCAGCCTTTAAATAGCCGCCGCCCGAGCCGCCCGAGCCCACCAGAGCCGCCGCCAACCCTAACCCTAGCCGCGCCTCGATTCGTGCGCCTGCCGCCGCCGACCCGCCTCCCGAGGTAAAAAAAAGAAGAGAGAAAAAAAGGGGTCGTGGTTTTATTTTTTTAGTTTCGGTTTTTTTAAAATAGATCGGTTTTTCCGGTTTATTTATTTAGCGAGCGTTCGTCCGTTCGTTCTAGCGAACATTCGTCGTTTTTCTTTTTCTCGGATTAAATCCGCGATTTTTCTGATCGCGATTCCTGATTCGATTTTCGTTTTAATATAACTTTTCGCTCGTTTATCGGAATCAGGCGATCCAAGCGCCTGGAGTTTCGTCTCGAAACCCTCTAACCATTTAACCAACTTAAACAAGTTTTTGCCACTGTAAAAATTGCCCTAGATCCAGAATAGTAAACGAAGCTTGTTTCTTTTGCCGTTTGACTTTCGTTGCTTCGTTTGATTTGATTCTTTTTGCAAACCGGAGTTCTTAAGTTGAACCTTCTGGTTAGATCTCTTATTTGAGTTTTACCTGTGCATTAGATGAGTACTTATTGTATGCTTGTTTGTTTGTCTGCGATAGAATACCCGGAGTGCGCCGCTGTTACTTCGAATCTCTAGGTTTCGCGGATCATCAGCAAGGCAAGTAACACTTTGATCATACCTCCTACTACCCAGTTTTATTGCATTAGATCAATCCTCAAACATTGCATGATTAGGATCTAATTAAATTGTGGGATGGGAAGTAGATGAGGTAGTACCTATTACCTGTTTATTATCAAACCTTTGGGAGTTACTTCTATGTTTGCTTATTATGCCATGCTATGCTAGTAGACGTGGATTGGGTGAGTGATATCCATGACAGATGTGAGTTTGTTAATTAATGGTTTATCTAAGGTGGCAACTTAAACACACATCTGGGTGGATTGAGGCACCTGGGTATTCCAGGACTTGCCTGTTTTCTTTTGGACCGCCACCCAGGCTCAAAGGGATCATGAGATTATTCATACTAGAAACTTCCGTGTGCAGCCACAAGCTATTATGGGCTCTAGCATAGTTGATTAAGTCGTGCGAACTCTTACAGGGTAGACTAGCAGATGTAGGGGAAAGTAGGTGTAACGGTCTATCCATCGTAAGGTGCTAGCGCTTCTGAAAGACTATGTCTCGGTCATCCGTCTTCTCAAACACCATGTAGTGCGAGAAACCAAACGGAGGCGATCGAGTCTTGTGGGGAAAAGTGCGCAAACCTCTGCAGAGTGTATAAACTAATCATGGTTAGCCGTGTCCCCGGTTATGGACATCTTGAGTATCTAGTACCTGGATTATCATGTGAATCTCAACATGTTACTCTAAAATTAATTTTGTTGGGTTTTGTTTAATGATGATGCTTAATTGGGATTGAGAATGCTGTCAACCATTCTCAATGTTTAACAACCACCATGATAGTTAAATAAATTTATTCCTTTGTAGTAGGGAAAAATTGGCTTTACGCAAAACTGTAACCATAGAGCTTTCCACCAGCCAAATATGCATATAGTATAGCTGTTTCATTCCATTACTCTCTATGTGTTACTTTGCCAGCATATTCCATGTGCTGACCCGTTTTCGGGCTGCAACGTTAATGTTGCAGATTTTCAGACGATGATTAAGGAGTTTTAGGTCGTGGTTCTATACTCAGTGATGCCGTTGGAGTTGATGGACTCACTTATCTTCCAAGCCTTCCGCTGTTATTGTTGTTAGATGGCCTTAAGCCATATTTATTGTAATAAGTTCTTTTTTGAGACACTCGATGTAATAAGTGTGTGATTGCTACTCTGCTATAAATCCTTCAAGTACTGTGTGGTGTCACATTACTGATCCAGGGATGACACCGAGCACAGAGATCAGACTGTTTGAGGTCTGGTCGCTCAAGCTTCTTCTGCACCACATAGGGTGCCGGAACCAGCAGCTTCGCCAAGCGAGCGTCCGCTGGGCCTTCGGGCAAAGGAGCCGGACAGTTGATCTGTCCGGACGTCTCCTGCCAATCCTGTCAAAGGTAAGGGAGCTTAGATCCCGCATGGAGTCAAACTATGAAAAACTAATACCCTGTAAAAGGTAAAAACAGCTTACCGCACGAGCGTGACGCTGCGTGCTGAATCCGCGATCCTCGGTAGCGGATGCGGGGGCCTCGGCGCCCTTGAAAAGCACCTTCCAGGCATCTTCGTACGTCGTGTCGAAGAGCCTGCTCAGAGTTCGGTGCCGCGCCGGGTCGAACTCCCACAGGTTGAAAGCCCGTTGTTGACACGGGAGGATCCGACGGATGAGCATAATCTGGACTATGTTAACAAGTTTGAGCTTCCTGTCCACTAGGGTTTGGACGCATGTTTGGAGTCCGGTCAGCTCTCCTTTTTTACCCCATGACAGGCCCGTCTCTTTCCAAGAGGCGAGACGCGTAGGGGGTCCGGATCGGAACTCAGGGGCTGCGACCCATTCAGGGTCGCGCGGCTCGGTGATGTAAAACCACCCCGACTGCCACCCCTTTAGGGATTCCACGAAGGAGCCCTCGAACCATAGGATGTTGGGCATCTTGCCCACCATGGCGCCTCCGCACTCCGCTTGGGTGCCGCGCACCACCTTCGGTTTGACATTGCAAGTCTTGAGCCATAGGCCGAAATGGGGGCGGATGCGGAAGAAAGCCTCGCACACGACAATAAACGCCGAGATGTTGAGGACAAAGTTCGGGGACAGAACGTGGAAATCCAGGCCATAGTAGAACATGAGCCCCCGGACAAATGGGTGGAGAGGGAAGCCCAGTCCGTGGAGGAAATGGGGGAGGAACACCACCCTCTCATGGGGCCTAGGGGTGGGGATGAGCTGCCCCTCTTCAGGAAGCCGGTGCGCAATGTCGTTAGACAAGTATCCGGCCTTCCTCAGTCTTTTGATGTGTCCCTCCGTGACAGAGGAGACCATCCACTTGCCTCCCGCTCCGGACATGGCTGGAGAAGGTTGAGGTGGGGTGTGCGGACTTGGGCGCTGGAGCTCGAGTGCGCGGAAATGGATAGGCAAAGGAGGAAGAAGGCGTGGATGAAAAGGTGGATTCTTATCCCCTTATATGGGCGGACGCGACTATGCGCCCCCACCAGCCTGGTAAAACTCGCTTATCTCCCAAGCACCGTAGTCAATGGCGCGGTTGGGTTACCCACACCCGTATTGATGAGAATCCCGGAATAAGGGGACACGATCTCTGCTTTAACAAGATGTGCCACGGAAACCGCCTCGCTAAACGCGCTGAGGTGGGACAGCAAAACGATTTGAATAAAGACTTGGCCATGGTGTGATGTCACGCTACGGAATACGTCAGCAGATTAGATTTGTGTAAATATTATTCTCTCTATGGCAATATGTGGAAACTTATTTTGCAGAGCCGGACACTACCTTTGTGTTCAAAATCTTCTATGAAGTACTTGGAGGAGGAACCCGCCTTGCAATGCCGAAGACAATCTGCGCGCCGGACTCGTCGTCATTGAAGCCTGGTTCAGGGGCTACTGAGGGAGTCCTGGATTAGGGGGTGTCCGGAGGCCGGACTATACCTTCAGCCGGACTCCTGGACTATGAAGATACAAGATTGAAGACTTCGTCCCGTGTCCGGAAGGGACTTTCCTTGGCGTGGAAGGCAAGCTTGGCGATACGGATATGTAGATCTCCTACCATTGTAACCGACTCTGTGTAACCCTAGCCCTCTCCGGTGTCTATATAAACCGGAGGGTTTTAGTCCGTAGGACGAACAACAATCATACCATAGGCTAGCTTCTAGGGTTTAGCCTCTCTGATCTCGTGGTAGATCTACTCTTGTACTACCCATATCATCAATATTAATCAAGCAGGACGTAGGGTTTTACCTCCATCAGAGGGCCCGAACCTGGGTAAAACATCGTGTCCCTTGCCTCCTGTTACCATCCGGCCTAGACGCACAGTTCGGGACCCCCTACCCGAGACGCCGGTTTTGACACCGACAGAGTTCCTCTGTGTGTCGCACATAACAAGCATGCTCATCTAAAGATTTGCCCTCAACTAAGCTAGTTGGGGTTTCAGCACGAGCACATAGGGATCGAAGATGATCCAAGTAATAAGCTTCAGCAGTGTGATAGATTTTGAGTGGTTCTTCAACCATTGGTTTAGTAGGTACAACTAATTTTTTTGGTATTTTGCGTTTCCTACCCATAACTAAAGATAGAAAACAACTAAGAACAAAATAAAAATTACTTAGTGATAAAGCAAACAAGCACACACGAGAATATTCACCCCACGCTATTGCTCCCCGGCAATGGCGCCAGAAAAAGGTCTTGATAACCCACAAGTATAGGGGATCGCAACAGTTTTCGATAAGTAAGAGTGTCGAACCCAACGAGGAGCTAAAGGTAGAACAAATATTCCCTCAAGTTCTATCGACCACCGATACAACTCTACGCACGCTTGATGTTCGCTTTACCTAGAACAAGTATGAAACTAGAAGTACTTTGTAGGTGTTGTTGGATAGGTTTGCAAGATAATAAAGAGCAAGTAAATAAAAAGTAGGGGCTGTTTAGATAAAGGACACAACTAAGTTAGTTTTAGTAAAGAGCTTTCTGTTACGAGAAAGTTATTTGTCTCTAGGCAATCGATAACTAGACCGGTAATCATTATTGCAATTTTATATGAGGGAGAGGCATAAGCTAACATACTTTCTCTACTTGGATCATATGAACTTATGATTGGAACTCTAGCAAGCATCCGCAACTACTAAAGATCATTAAGGTAAAACCCAACCATAGCATTAAAGCATCAAGTCCTCTTTATCCCATACGCAACAACCCCCTTACTCGGGTTTGTGTTTCAGTCACTCGCGCAACCCACTATAAGCGAATCATGAACGTATTGCAACACCCTACAGCAGGGATCCCTCACACTTGCGCGACACGGAGAGCACCATAGGACAGCACCAATAATAAAACATGCAACTCAAACTAATCTTGATCATCAAATAGCCCATAGGACAAAATGGATCTACTCAAACATCATAGGATAGCCACACATCATTGGGAAATAATATATATCGTTGAGCACCATGTTTAAGTAGAGATTACAGCTGGTAAGATAGAGGTTACACCGCTGCATAGAGAGGGGGAGAGTTGGTGATGATGGCGGTGAAGTTGTCGGTGAAGATTGCGGTGATGATGATGGCCCCCGGTGGCACTCCGGTGCCACCGGAAGCGAGGGGGAG
The DNA here is from genome assembly GCF_003073215.2 of Triticum urartu. Classification (NCBI taxonomy): domain Eukaryota; kingdom Viridiplantae; phylum Streptophyta; class Magnoliopsida; order Poales; family Poaceae; genus Triticum; species Triticum urartu. The sequence continues at coordinate 40,086,204 of NC_053024.1, forward strand.
AGAGCCCCCCTTCTTCTTCTTCTTCTTCTTCTTCTTCTTCTTCCTTGACCTCCTCCCTAGATGGGAGAAGGGTTTCCCCTCTGGTCCTTGGCCTCCATGGCATGGGAGGGGCGAGAGCCCCTCCGAGATTGGATCTGTCTCTCTGTCTCTCTCTACTTCTGCGTTCTCAGATTCTACCCTTTCACCGTTTCTTATATTCCCGGAGATCGTAACTCCGATTGGGCTAAAATTTTAACACAATCTCTATCCGGATATTAGCTTTCTTGCGGCGAAAGAAGGGCAGTGCACCTGCCCCCTGCCTCGTGGGCCCCTCGAGCATCGTCTCGCGTTGATTTCAGTTGCCAAAAATCACTCAGGGGTGCGCCTGCCCCCTGCCTCGTGGGCCCCTCGAGCATCGTCTCGCGTTGATTTCACTTCCCAAAAATCACATATATTCCAAAAAAAATCTCCGTCCATTTTTATCCTGTTTGGACTCCGTTTGATATGGATTTTCTGCGAAGCAAAAAACATGCAACAAACAGGAACTGGCACTGGGCACTGGATCAATATGTTAGTCCCAAAAATAGTATAAAAAGTTGCCAAAAGTATATGAAAGTTGTAGAATATTGGCATGGAATAATCAAAAATTATAGATACGACGGACATGTATCACATGGGAGGGTAGGACAAAAGATGTCATGCAAGTTCTTTTCCATAAGCACGTATGACTATATTCAGAATACATGCCTACATTACATTGATGAACTGGAGCTAGTTCTGTGTCACCCTATGTTATGACTGTTACATGGTCGATCGCATCCGGCATAATTTTCCATCACTGATCTAATGCCTACGAGCTTTTCATATATTGTTCTTCGCTTATTTACTTTTCCGTTGCTACGGTTACAATCATTATAAAACCCAAAAATATTCCTTTTGCTACCGTTACCACTACTATCATATTACTTTGCTACTGAATACTTTGCTGCAGATATTAAGTTTCCAGGTGTGGTTGAATTAACAACTCAGTTGCTAATACTTGAGAATATTCTTTGGCTCCCCTTGTGTCGAATCAATAAATTTGGGTTGAATACTCTACCCTCGAAAACTGTTGCGATCCCCTATACTTGTGGGTTATGAACAACACATGTCTATGGTCAGGAAACTTAACCATCTTTGATTAACGAGATAGTCAAGTAGAGGCATACTAAGGACACTCTGTTTGTTTATGTATTCACACATGTACTAAGTTTCCGGTTAATACAATTCTAGCATGAATAATAAACATTTATCATGATATAAGGAAATATAAATAACAACTTTATTATTGCCTCTAGAGCATATTTCCTTCACGTTGGTGATCTCAGAATCTCGATGTAACTTATGTTTGAAATGCTTTGTACTTTCGATGAACTTTGATAGTGTAAATAGATTCGGATCCTTTTCGGAAACAAAGAGACTCTGAATAACTTGTTAGATTGCACGCACGCACCCCTTCGTGAGGGCACCCATCCTAGGGTTTTTGCTGCCTCCCGCCGCGCAGCCGCCAGACTGTTCTCGTCTCCTATTGGCTTACGACCATGGAGGAGCGGTGGATCCCGGTCCTTGCCGGCGGGAGGGCTTCTTTTTTAGGTATTTCTTTGAGTTCTGGTAGGGTTTCTGTCCTACTCAAAAAGACGAGGCGACGGCGACTCTCTAAAGATGGAATAAGGTCCTCCCCGCCTAGCCCCCGTCCCGATGATGCTTCTAGCATCACCGGAGGGTGTGCGGAGGTTTGCCTTTGGTGGATTCCCTTGGATCTGATCTTCATTCGTCTTTGTTCGTATGTATGTGGGTTGGATCTTTCTGATATATGCTTCTCTTCATCGGCGGCGTTTGTTGTTCTGGTGTGTTGGTCCTCCAAGGACGTAGCATGAAGACTACCCGACTGTCTGCTACAATAAGATTTTTCCGGCTCCGGTGATGGAGGGGTGATGACGGCGGCGCGCCTTCGGCTCACTCCCGTGTTTGTAATCGTCGCTAGGTGGTCTATGGATTTGGATGTAATTTTTTCTGATGTTTTTATTTGCGGGTAAAACTCGTGTTACTCACATCATACAGATTACAATCAATGTTGTTCAACTCAATGGCTTCAGAAGGCCCAGAGCCTAGCCATGTCATAGTCCTACCTTCTAAATGAGCAAAATTCGCCGAAGAGTTACTGACTTTATTCTGAGACCGACTAATGTGAGTAATACTAGTTCCACGAAGACTCAAGAGGTACTTTATCTTCTTCACCAGGGAAGAGTAAAGTGATCTATCAATCTCACGACCTTGTATCATCTTAACAGCTACTAAAGAATCCAATTCAATTACCACCGGCAGGTCAATGCGTGATAATGCCAAGGACAAGCCTTCCATACACGCACCTAATTCAACTTCGAGGGCATCCTGGAAAGAGAAAAGTTGCCTGCATGAAGAAAAAAATGATCATCTCAGTTTCACCGTGCAACACCATGCACGATCTAGCTCTATCATCCAGTGAGAAGGAGTCGTCACAATTCAGTTTGGTCCAACCTTGCGACGAAGGAGTCAACTTCCAGGGCGCAAAATCGGCTTTCACATTATGTTGCTTGGGGGGAGACTATACAGGAACAATGTCTGATTTACCTTCGCACGGGCTAGCAAAAGGATCATGTTTAATGCATAGAAGCGAATCTAAGTAACTGCACAAAAATAACCTCGACACATCAACTGGGGGCGGTTCTTTGTTGCGGACTATTTCATTCCTTATGTGCCAACATCTCCACAATGTCATCAGTAGCATGCTTCGTTCAGCTTCTGGTAGGGGCTCAAGAGTATGCAACAGCCACTCCCTACCTGGAAATTTGATAGATTTTTTATCAGGGAGGTGCCATACTTCAGACATAGCGCCCTACAATTCCACCGCTCTTGGACAGATGCAAAATGGATGGAAGTTATCTTCTATTCCTTTATCGCAGATTGGGCAAGTAGCTGAGATTTCCAATCCTCTTTTGTGCTTGTTCTCCCAAGTGGGCAGTGAGTTCGTTGCACAACGCCATGCAAAGTTACGCACTGTAGGGGGCACATCAGAAGACCAAATAAGGCTGCGGATTTTCCTACTGCCATCAGGTGATACACTGGTCGCTCCATCCATTTTTCCAGCAATTAAATTCAATGCAAAATTATAAGCGCTCTTGACTGAGAAACAACCATGTGAGTCTGGTCCCCATGCCAGAGTATCATCCTCAAGTCGTGGCGAAACTCGAATCTTAAGAATTTCCACGACGTAGGAAGTAGGACTATAAAATCTGAATATTCTAGGAGCCATTTGGATTCAGCAAGTCTGAGACAAAACGAATCCTACATATCCCTTGCAGCGAAACTGGCTTGTAAGAAAAGGGTCTTGGGATCCAATTATCTCTCCACACCCGGATACTTTGGCCATTTCCCACCCTCCACAACAATCCTCTTTTCAAAAGATCTAACCCATGACATATAGCCGTCCAAGAAGAAGAGGCATTGCCTAAGAAAACAGTATCTTCAATCTTGCCATCCGGATAGTAACGAGACGTCAGAAGACGGGCGCAAAGACTATCCGGTTTCACAATGAGCCTCCAAGCCTGGAGGGCGAGAAGTGTTTGATTAAATAAGTGAAAATCCCTGAAGCCTTGCCCACCCTTACACTTGGGTTGCTTTAAACGTTCCCGAGATTTCCAATGGACTTTTCGCTTGCCCTTCTCTGATCCCCAATAAAATTTTTGAACCATTATTTTTAAGTCATCACACATTGAAAAAGGGAGTTTGAAAACACCCATAATACAGATAGGAAGCGCCTGTGCCACTGAGTTGATAAGGGTTTCTCTTCCTGGTTGTGCAAGATGGCCATCGCCCCACTGAATTAATCTTTTAGTCATGCTAGTCTGAAGGCTCTGAAAGTTCTCTTTCGACATTTTGCCTTCTGAGGTTGGAAGTCCAAGATATTTCTCTTCAAAACATGAGGTGGTCACATGAAGAACAACACGCACTTGATCTTGAACATTCCTGGGGTAAGCACCCCCAAACAAATTTGAACATTTGTCATAGTTTAAACATTGACCAGTGGCTCACTCATAGGCATCAAGGGCATGTTTAATGTGCACATCTTGGACCTGAGAAGTCTCAGAGAATAACACTGTCTCATCCGCAGGGCGAAGGTCCCCGACCTCTTCCTGCTATGGTCCTGGTCTGTATCATCTACCAAGTTGCCTGTTCTTCCCAATTTCAGAGCCATCATTTGCTGGCGCCGTGTGCCCATCATCACGAGACCCACCACGGTTGCCCGAACCTCCGCCCCAAGAAGCACGCAGCTCTTTGAGGATCAACGACGAAGCTGGGTGGACGTCATCGCGATGTACTACCTTCTAGTGTTTATTGTACTACCTTGACAGTTGATGAATATATCATATTTTTTAAAAACTTACTACTGTATATGATAAGTACTGTATTTTTTAAATTTATATACAGAAATCACGAGATTTTCAGATTAAGCATCGGACACTTTTTACGTTGTTTTTTCCGTGCCGTGTACAGACAGGAGAGGACAGAGGAAAGCCGAGTTTGATCTGACGGCGGAGTCACGACCGTCCACGAGTGGGTCACGACGGCCCCCCGTCAGAATCAAAAGCACAGCCAACCCCCAGCGCAGACCCACCCAACCCAACAACGCACCCCAAACGAATCGCCCCTCGATTGTTCGCTCCCGAGCACCGACCCAACCCTAGATCTCGCAGCACAGCGCCGAAGGCCGAACGCCATGGCCAAGCCTGGGGCGGCGTCGGCGCTGGCGCTCTCGACGCTGAGCGCGAGGACGAGAGCGCGAGCATCGCCGCGCCTTCCCGCGCCGACCCGCCGCCGCCGCGGGCGGCGGCCGCCAGCTTCCCCAGGCCTCAAGGAGGCCGTCGTCGCCGGCGGCGGCAAGCAGAAGAAGAGAAGGCACCACCTCTCGCTCTCCGGTTCACCACCTACGGCGCGCGCCGGCGCGCCCGCCGCGTCGCCCCGCCGAGCCAAGGGCCTCACCCCGCAGGGAGATGATGATGCTCCCCACCGGCCCGAGGAGCGCTCGGCAGGACGAGTGGACCGATCCCGGCGGGTGTCCGCTCCTATGGCGGCGACAGGGAGCCGCGCAGTTGGCCGGATTCGACGACGACCGCCGCTCAGCCAGGGATTCCGGATCTCGATATGCGCCTCGCGTGCCGACGAGTCGGACAACTGGGTAAGAATAAGAGTTTCTCGCCCGGCCTACCGGACTCTGGCCGGCGTGATAGGCTCAGTGGCTCGTCTCCGCTCGGTCGCTCTGATGACATCGACAACTGGTCGCGCGACAAGAAGCCACTCCCGTCGCGCTACCCCAGCCTTGGAACCGGTGGCGGTTTCCGTGAATCATCTGGCGGTGGTTTCCGTGAATCATCTGGCGGTGGTTTCCGCGAACCATCTGGTGGTGGTTTCCGTGAATCATCTGGTGGCGGTTTCCGTGACTCACCGGGGCCATCTGACTCTGATCGCTGGGTCCGTGGTGCTGTCCCTGCCCCTATGACCAACAATGGTGATAGGCCGCGCCTCAACCTCAATCCACCAAAGCGTGATCCCTCAGCCACCCCTGTGCCAGCTGCTGAGGTCGCACGCAGCAGACCAAGCCCCTTCGGGGCTGCTAAGCCCCGTGAGGAGGTGCTGGCTGAGAAGGGCCTTGATTGGAGGAAGATGGAGGGGGAGATTGAGAAGAAAACCAGTCGGCCTACTAGCTCGCACTCCAGTAGGCCGAACAGCGCACATTCCTCCCGCCCTGGAAGCCCT